>NC_082643.1:13240538-13543961 GCF_028023285.1 Balaenoptera ricei
TTTTGTTGCAATGGTAAATGGGAGTGTTTTCTTAATTTCACTTTCAGATCTTTCATCATTAGAGTATAGGAATGCCAGAGATTTCTGTGCATTAATTTTGTATCCTGCTACTTTACCAAATTCATTAATTAGCTCTAGTAGTTTTCTGGTAGCATCTTTAGGATTCTCTATGTATAGTATCATGTCATCTGCAAACAGTGACAGCTTTACTTCTTCTTTTCCGATTTGGATTCCTTTTATTTCTTTTTCTTCTCTGATTGCTGTGGCTAAAACTTCCAAAACTATGTTGAATAATAGTGGTGAGAGTGGGCACCCTTGTCTTGTTCCTGATCTTAGTGGAAATGGTTTCAGTTTTTCACCATTGAGGATGTTGGCTGTGGGTTTGTCATATATGGCCTTTATTATGTTGAGAAAGTTCCCTTTATGCCTACTTTCTGAAGGGTTTTTATCATAAATGGGTGTTGAATTTTGTCGAAAGCTTTCTCTGCATCGATTGAGATGATCATATGGTTTTTCTCCTTCAATTTGTTAATATGGTGTATCACATTGATTGATTTGCATACATTGAAGAATTCTTGCATTCCTGGAATAAACCCCACTTGATCATGGTGTATGATCCTTTTAATGTGCTGTTGGTTTCTGTTTGCTAGTATTTTGTTGAGGATTTTTGCATCTATGTTCATCAGTGATATTGGCCTGTAGTCTTCTTTCTTTGTGACATCTTGGTCTGGTTTTGGTATCAGGGTGATGGTGGCCTCATAGAATGAGTTTGGGAGTGTTCCTCCCTCTGCTATATTTTGGAAGAGTTTGAGAAGGATAGGTGTTAGCTCTTCTCTAAATGTTTGATAGAATTCACCTGTGAAACCATCTGGTCCTGGGCTTTTGTTTGTTGGTAGATTTTTAATCACAGTTTCAATTTCAGTGCTTGTGATTGGTCTGTTCATATTTTCTATTTCTTCCTGGTTCAGTCTCGGCAGGTTGTGCATTTCTATGAAGTTGTCCATTTCTTCCAGGTTGTCCATTTTATTGGCATAGAGTTGCTTGTAGTAATCTCTCATGATCCTTTGTATTTCTACAGTGTCAGTGGTTACTTCTCCTTTTTCATTTCTAATTCTATTGAGTTGAGTCTTCTCCCTTTTTTTCTTGATGAGTCTGGCTAATGGTTTATCAATTTTGTTTATCTTCTCAAAGAACCAGCTTTTAGTTTTATTGATTTTTGCTATTGTTTCCTTCATTTCTTTTTCATTTATTTCTGACCTGATCTTTATAATTTCTTTCCTTCTGCTGGCTTTGGGGTTTTTTTGTTCTTCTTTCTCTAATTGCTTTAGGTGCAAGGTTAGGTTGTTTATTTGAAATGTTTCCTGTTTCTTAAGGTAGGATTGTATTGCTATAAGCTTCCCTCTTAGAACTGCTTTTGCTGCATCCCATAGGTTTTTGGTCGTCGTGTCCCCATTGTTATTTGTTTCTAGGTATTTTTTGATTTCCTCTTTGATTTCTTAAGTGATCACTTGGTTATTAAGAAGTATATTGTTAAGCCTCCATGTGTTTGTATTTTTTACAGATCTTTTCCTGTAATTGATATCTAGTCTCATAGCGTTGTGGTCGGAAAAGATACTTGATACGATTTCAATTTTCTTAAATTTGCCAAGGCTTGATTTGTAACCCAAGATATGATCTATCCTGGAGAATATTCCATGCTCACTTGAGAAGAATGTGTATTCTGTTGTTTTTGGATTGAATGTCCTATAAATATCAATTAAGTCCATCTTGTTTAATGTATCATTTAAAGCTTGTGTTTTCTTGTTTATTTTCATTTTGGATGATCTGTCCATTGGTGAAAGTGGGGTGGTAAAGTCCCCTACTATGATTGTGTTACTGTTGATTTCCCCTTTTATGGCTGTTAGTATTTGCCTTATGTATTGAGGTGCTCCTATGTTGGGTGCATAAATATTTACAACTGTTATATCTTCTTATTGGATCGATCCCTTGATCATTATGTAGTGTCCTTCTTTGTCTCTTGTAATAGTCTTTATTTTAAAGTCTATTTTGTCTGATATGAGAATTGCTACTCTGGCTTTCTTTTGATTTCTATTTGCATGGAATATCTTTTTCCATCCCCTGACTTTCAGTCTGTATGTGTCCCTAGGTCTGAAGTGGGTTTCTTGTAGGCAGCATATATATGGGTCTTGTTTTTGTATCCATTCAATGAGTCTGTGTCTTTTGGTGGGAGCATTTAATCCATTTACATTTAAGGTAATTATCGATATGTATATTCCTATTCCCATTTTCTTAACTGTTTTGGGTTTGTTATTGTAGGTCTTTTTCTTCTCTTGTGTTTCCTGCCTAAAGAAGTTCCTTTAGCATTTGTTGTAAAGCTGGTTTGGTGGTGCTGAACTCTCTCAGCTTTTGCTTGTCTATAAAGGTGTCAATTTCTCCATGAAATTTGAATGAGATCCTTGCTGGTTAGAGTAATCTTGGTTGTAGGTTTTTCTCTATCACTTTAAATATGTCCTGCCTCTCCCTTCTGGCTTGCAGAGTTTCTGCTGAAAGATCAGCTGTTAACCTTATGGGGATTCCCTTGTGTGTTATTTGTTGTTTTTCCCTTGCTGCTTTTAATATGTTTTCTTTGTATTTAATTTTTGATAGTTTGATTAATATGTGTCTTGGCATGTTTCTCCTTGGATTTATCCTGTATGGGACTCTGTGTGCTTCCTGGACTTGATTAACTATTTCCTTTCCCATATTAGGGAAGTTTTCAACTATAATCTCTTCAAATATTTTCTCAGTCCCTTTCTTTTTCTCTTCTTCTTCTGGGGCCCCTATAATTCGAATGTTGGTGCATTTAATGTTGTCCCAGAGTTCTCTGAGATTGTCCTCAGTTCTTTTCATTCTTTTTTCTTTATTCTGCTCTGCGGTAGTTATTTCCACTATTTTCTCTTCCAGTACACGTATCCGTTCTTCTGCCTCAGTTATTCTGCGGTTGATCCCTTCTAGAGAATTTTTAATTTCGTTTATTGTGTTGTTCATCATTGTTTGTTTGCTCTTTAGTTCTTCTAGGTCCTTGTTAAACGTTTCTTGTATTTTCTCCATTCTATTTCCAAGATTTTGGATCATCTTTGCTATCATTATTCTGAATTCTTTTTCAGGTTGACTGCCTATTTCCTCTTCATTTGTTAGGTGTGGTGTGTTTTTACCTTGCTCCTTCATCTGCCGTGTGTTCTTCTGTTTTCTCATTTTGCTTAACTTACTGTGTTTGGGGTCTCTTTTTCACAGGCTGCAGGTTTGTAGTTCCCAGTTTTTGGTGTCTGTCCCCAGTGGCTAAGGTTGGTTCAGTGGGTTGTGTAGGCTTCCTGGTGGAGGGGACTAGTGCCTGTATTCTGGTGGATGAGGCTGGATCTTGTCGTTCTGGTGGGCACGTCCACGTCTGGTGGTGTGCTTTGGGGTGTCTGTGGCCTTATTATGATTTTAGGCAGCCTCTCTGCTAATGGATGGGGCTGTGTTCCTGTCTTGGTAGTTGTTTGGCATAGGGTGTCCAGCACTGTAGCTTGCTGGTCGTTGAGTGAAGCTGGGTCATGGAGTTGAGATGGAGATATCTGGGAGATTTTCGCCCTTTGATATTACATGGAGCTGGGAGGTCTCTTGTGGACCAGTGTCCTGAAGTTGGCTCTCCCACCTCAGAGGCACAGCCCTGACTCCTGGCTAGAGCACCAAGAGCCCTTCATCCACTCGGCTCAGAATAAAAGGGAGAAAATATAGAAAGAAAGAAAGACAGAGGATAAAGTAAAATAAAATAAAAGTAATTAAAATAAAAAATTAATGTTAAGAAAAAAATTGTAAAGAAAAAGGCCATGAAGAACCTAGTGGCAAGACGGGAATAAAGACACAGACCTACTAGAGAATGGACTTGAGGATATGGGGAGGGGGTGGGGTGAGATGTGACAGGGTGAGAGAGTGTCATGGACATATATACACTACCAAATGTAAAATAGATAGCTAGTGGGAAGCAGCCGCATAGCACAGGGAGATCAGCTCAGTGCTTTGTGACCACCTAGAGGGGTGGGATGGGGAGGGTGGGAGGGAGGGAGATGCAAGAGGGAAGAGATATGGGAACATACTGTATATGTATAACTGATTCACTTTGTTATAAAGCAGAAGGTAACACACCATTGTAAGGCAATTATACTTCAATAAAGATGTTAAAAAAAAAAACAACAACATAGTAACAGAAACGAAGAATGCCTTCAATGAGCACATTTATAGACTTGATACAGCCTAGGAGTCAAGGAGCTTGAATATAAGTGAATACAATCTTCCCAAACTGACATTAAAACAGAAAAAAAAAAAAAAAAGAAAAACTTAAAAGACCCAATAACTATGAGAAGTTTCAAAAAGTGTAACACAAATGAAGCAACTGACAAAGGATTAATCTCCAAAATTTACTAGCAGCTCATGCAGCTCAATATCAAAAAAACAAACAACCAAATCCAAAAATGGGCAGAAGACCTAAATAGACATTTCTCCAAAGAAGATATACAGATTGCCAACAAACACATGAAAGAATGCTCAACATCATTAATCATTAGAGAAATGTAAATCAAAACTACAATGAGATATCATCTCACACCAGTCAGAATGGCCATCATCAAAAAATCTAGAAACAATAAATGCTGGAGACAGTGTGGAGAAAAGGGAACCCTCTTGCACTGTTGGTGGGAATGTAAATTGAAAGTGGGTAAGCTGTGACAAAGTGAGAGAGTGGCATGGACATATATACACTACCAAATGTAAAATAGATAGCTAGTGGGAAGCAACCGCATAGCACAGGGAGATCAGCTCTGTGCTTTGTGACCACCTAGAGGTGTGGGATAGGGAGAGCGGGAGGGAGGGAGATGCAAGAGGGAAGAGATATGGGAACATATGTATATGTATAACTGATTCACTTTGTTATAAAGCAGAAACTAACACACCATTGTAAAGCAATTATACTCCAATAAAGATGTTAAAAATAAATAAATAAATAAAAAGAAAAAAATTGTAAAAAGTAAAAAAAACAGAAAACAAAAACGGACGGACAGAACCCTAGGACAAATGGTGAAAGCAAAGCTATACAGACAAAATCACACACAGAAGCATACACATACACACTCACAAAAAGAGAAAAAGGGGAAAAAATAATATATCTTCGCTCCCAAAGTCCACCTACTCAATTTGGGATGATTCGTTGTCTATTCAGGTATTCCATAGATGCAGGTACATCAGGTTAATTGTGGAGCTTTAATCCGCTGCTTCTGAGGCTGCTGGGAGAGATTTCCCTTTCTCTTCCTTGTTCGCACAGCTCCCGGGGTTCAGCTTTGGATTTGGACCCGCCTCTGCGTGTAGGTCGCCTGAGGGCGTCTGTTCCCCGCCCAGACAGGACGGGGTTAAAGGAGCAGCTGATTCGGGGGCTCTGGCTCACTCAGGCGGGGGGAGGGAGCGGTACGGAGGAGGCGGGGCGAGCCTGCGGCGTCAGAGGCATCGTGACGTTGCAGCAGCCCGAGGCGCACCGTGTGTTCTCCCAGGGAAGTTGTCCCCGGATCACGGGACCCTGGCCGTGGCGGGCTGCACAGGCTCCGGGAGGGGCGGTGTGGAGAGTGACCTGTGCTCGCACACAGGCTTCTTGGAGGCGGCAGCAGCAGCCTTAGCATCTCATGCCCGTCTCTGGGGTCTGTGCTGATGGCCGCGGCTCGTGCCTGTCTCTGGAGTTCGTTTAGGCGGCGCTCTGAATCCCCTCTCCTCGCGCACCAGGAAACAAAGAGGTAAGAAAAGTCTCTTGCCTCTTCGGCAGCTGCAGACTTTTCCCGGACTCCCTCCCGGCTAGCCGTGGCGCACCATCCCCTTCAGGCTGTGTTCACGCCGCCAACCCCAGTCCTCTCCCTGCGATCCGACCGCAGCCCGAGCCTCAGCTCCCAGCCCCGCCCGCCCCGGCGGGGGAGCAGATGAGCCTCTCAGGCTGGTGAGTGCTGGTCAGCACTGATCCTCCGTGCGGGAATCTCTCCGCTTTGCCCTCCACACCCCTGTGGCTGCGCTCTCCTCCGTGGCTCCGAAGCTTCCCCCTCCGCCACCCGCAGTCTCTGCCCGCGAAGGGGCTCCTAGTGCGTGGAAACCTTTCCTCCTTCACAGCTCCCTCCCACTGGCGCAGGGCCCATCCCTCTTCTTTTGTGTTTGCTTTTTCTTTTTTCTTTTGCCCTACCCAGGTACATGGGGAGTTTCTTGCCTTTTGCGAGGTCTGCGGTCTTCTGCCAGCGTTCAGTAGGTGTTCTGTAGAGGTTGTTCCACATGTAGATGTATTTCTGATGTATTTGTGGGGAGGAAGGTGATCTCCGCATCTTACTCCTCCGCCATCTTGAAGGTCCCCTCCTAATAGATGGTTTTTAATATGCTTTAAGCTAAGTATGTTCTTCATTTTAAAATACAGCTATATTTTAGTGAGTATAATATATTATATAAATGCAGGACAAGGATTACTAAGATTTTGGAAAGATTACTTTTATACTCTTTTTCTATTTTAAATCTGGAATTCTAAGGTAAATATATGTATGATTTCTATAGCTGATTTTAGAATATAAGGATTACACATTTTTTTCTCTCTTTTTTTTTTTTCCTTTTTTCCCCTCTACTTTTTATGTATAAGAAAGTTTTATTTAAACTCATTTATCAATCCAGAATTAGGGTATAGCTTTATGGTGAAGAAAAACTACAGCTCATATGTGGTCCAAAGGGTGATATATGAAAGATATATTGCCTAGAGTTAACACTTTTAATTTTTTAGGTAGTAAAAATCATTATAGACTAGATGAGCATGTTTTTTTCCTCGACAGTTACCCAAATCAAAATCATTTCTTTTGCAGATTGAAGTATGATGAATTAATAAAACCTTTAAGAACACAAAGGGAGCTATCACAAGAGAATGAAACCTGCCGGATTTAACCTTCAGATTTATTCTGTCACTTATTCTAGATGTATATGAATCAGCTGGAAAGTAAATGACTTTACTTTCTAATCTGGAACTGATATGAGATTTTATATATACATATAAATACGTTTTCCAGGAAGGAACGCATTCATTCCAAACAACTCGTTACCAAACATGCTGTGTGGGTGTTTGTGTGTGGCGGGGGGATGACATGTGAGTTTGATATGCTTTTTCTCAGATAACAATATCAGTCCTATGAGTACGTGACAATATGAGAGGACCACTGGAAAGGATCTGGCAATATCATTGTTATATAGTTAGACAAAGAAAATAGTGGTGTGTGTGAAAGAGGGAGGGGATTTGTGGAGTAACTTAAATACTTTGGATGGGCTCAATTAAATCAAACTAATTTTTGAATTAATAATTATTGAATATCTATCTATATATTAGGTACAAATTTAAAAATGAAAATAGAGCATAACATTTTAGCAAAATGATTACTGAATGAGATGGTAAAATAGGCTTTACTGCTTCAGAGGTGACTGAATTTTAGTTTATGATTGGCTCTTTTCCAGCAGTAGAATTGACAGAGTTCTGATAGGGAGCTAAATGCGACTCTGCTGAGATAAGAAATGGGAAAAAATAGAAAAAGTAATTGCTTTAGCAATGATCTAGTTTGGAAGTGATGGATTCTTTCAGGTAGAATTGGTAACCTTTCTGTCCCTGGCACACTCTTCTGAGCACTCTAGTGAGGTCAAATATCTCTGTCTAAGGAGGTGGAAACTGTTCAGAAACCTGCTACCATCCAAAATATTGCAGCTGAACTAATGTTAGTGTAGTTGTGCCCTAAGGCTTGTTATTCTTTGTGTCCGTGAGATGAAGTGAAGAGGAACTATCTCCTAAAGATTTTTCTATCTGATACTCTTCAGGATCTAATGAGATCAGTCAACTTCAGATAAACATCCTAATGCTGAACCTAGAACTGGCCATCTCCCTCCACTAACCCATTTGTCTTGAGCTGTTCTCACAGAGGGAATGGCAGTGTATGTTTAGGGCAAAAGAAATGCCTATTTTTATATGACGATTTGAGAAAGGAAAGACGACAAGTCAATAAAGACGTAGCAAAGTTTGGCTTTTGGATTTTTTCTCTTTTGCTCCTCTGACAAGCTGCACATGTTTGGGAAACTAATCATTTACTTTGAAAGACTTATTCTGCATCGCACCTTCTACTGAGTTTTCTGAAAAAGCAAAAAAGTATTTTGTCCTCTGGCATTCACATACCAGGTGGTCTAATTTTTGCCTGTTGGCTCACAATAGGTATTTGGAGGTTTTCTCCCTGACCTGAATCGATTCTCCAACTGACAGAGCAAAGTAAATCTTGGACAAAAACAACAAAGAATATGTTTCCACTAGCAAGGTCAGTGTAAATTATGGAGGATTTATGTACTAAGGTGATACATTAGAATCCTATGAGTGCTTTTGTTTGAAGAGAATTATCAAAATATCAAGGCATGTTGACTTAGATACATGATTCTTTTCAGTCCAGTTTTGATAATTAGTATTTCTTCACTCTCCTGATGCTTCATTAATTGCACAACTGGGACATGGGCAGTTTTCCTGCTCCAGTCCCAGAAGAAACAGGGTTAGTCGCAGATAATTTTTCCTAGCATGCTTCCTGTGAAAGTGGCACCAAGCAATCATGGCAGTAAAATATGTTTGTCTTCCTAATCATTGACCTCAAAAGTTGGTCCTTGATTTTGGTTCTGATTTCCTCTGTTTCTATAAACCTTTGATAATTTACTTAAGTTTTATATATTTGACATCATTTGAAGTAATGTATACTAGTAAAACATTGCCTTCTGGGTAAATTATACTGTTTTTCTTTTCTTTTTTTTAACAGTGGTACCTAATTGTATTTCAATTAAGGAATGCCCCCATTCTACTGTTTTGAGAATTACTTGGCAAATCCATATTCAGGTTATTTAAACTGATCATGCTTTTATAGATTTTGCTCCTATTCACTTGGAATTTTTTCATTTCCTAGTATAAAAACCTAAGTATTTTTCTCTATTCTTCTAAAATGAACTGTTTTACTGTTTAAACCGTTTTCTCTGGATGCTCCCTCGTTTTCTGACCTCTTTTTGCAGATAAAAACTAGAACCACATTATTAGAGGTATATATATATTCTATGGATTTTACCAGTATGGAGATAGGTCAATGTTTTCCAATGTTTTCGATACTCTTTTGATGATTCCCATGGTTTTCATCACTGGAACAGAATTATTATTAAGTTTTTAAACTGTTAGATATCTAAGCTCACCAGTGAAAGGAAATTTACAACTATAGATTTTATGGTGTGCCATGTAAAATACTTCTCCAAAAAATAGAAACAGAAAAATGTGTTTTATCTTTTAAATATATAGTGTATTCACATATTCATATTTTAAAAAGCATAAAGCCCAGTGATTTGTTTTCTGCCTACCACTGCAGCCAAATCATCCACTTCTTTTTGTAGAGATAGGCAAGCAAATCCTACTCTCCTATCCCTTTTATTCAAATTGATTCATACTACACATATTATTTTGCACCTTGCTTCAAGTACTTAAGTGTGTTTTGGATAACATTCCTTTATTCTTGAAGAGTTCCATATTCTCTTTATGGCTGCATACTATTCCATTGTATGGGTAATTTATTTATCCTTCGCACTATTGATAGACAAATAAGATTTACCCAGTCTTTTTCTACTGAAAACAGTGATTAAGTGAAATGTTGTGTGCATATGTCCTTTCACATATGTGCAACAATGTAGAGGATAAATTTTTAAAAGTGGGGTTCCTGGATCAAGGGGTAAATGCATTCATATCATTGATCTATTGCCAAATTGCCCTCCAGAGGGGTTGTACCAATGGGTACTTAACCCAGCAATCTTTGACGACACTTGTTTTCCTACATATTCATTAAGAACAACAAATGTTTAGATCTTTATCTACCCGGTAAGTGAAAATGTTTCTGTTTTAAATGGTGCTGAGCATCTATGTATTGTATTTTCTATGAACAATTCAAGTTCTTTACTCATATATTTCATTGTGTTCCTTTTCTTGTGATTTGTAAACAAACTTTCTTCACTAGGGAGAGTAGATCTCTATGAGTTACAAATATTTGATCCAATGTGATCTTTCCCTTTATCTTTATTATGATGACTTTTACCATTCAAGAATTTTTAAAAATTTATTTTGTTTGGCATTTTGTGTTATACTTACAAGGCCTTCCCTATTCCAAAAATAATTATCAGTTTTGCTAATTCTGTTCAATTTTTTACTTTAAAATTTTTTATTTTTAACATTTAAATATTTTATCAGTTTGGAATTTGTTCATATAAACTGTGAATGACAGATAGTATTTGTCTTTATTTCCAAATGACAATGAAAGCGTTCCAGCATAATTTATTGAATACGCTAACTTTTCCTTAACTTTATCATTTATTAAATTCCCAAAGGTTATCTGGAGTTTCTGTAATTTTCCATCATAAACTTGAAATTAGTTTGTTTACCTCAAAAAATAAGAATGCTATTGACATTTAAATTGTATCAAATTTATATAGATTTAGGGAAATTTCATATCTTTATAAACTTGATTGTTCAAACCCAAGAAGAGGGTACACCTTGCCATTTATTAGTCTTCTGAGCATTTCAACTTTCTCTAGTATAGATATTGAAATTTTCTTGTAAATTTTTAGGTATTTTATTTGTTATACCATTTGTGATGGTTGTTGGCATTGCTATTGTAATTGTTTTGTCATATATATATATATATATATATATATATATATATATATACTGCTTGTTTTTCATATTCTGTGAAAATTATAGTTTGATAATTTTGATAAATCTTGTACCATTCAACCGTACTGATTTGCTTATTGTCTAGAGTAGGTTTTCAGTGAATCTTTTGTGATTTCCAGGTTTTTGAACACATCATTTATGAATAATCCTGTTATCTCCTACTTACCAATTTTCACATCTCTAATTTTGGTTTCTAACTAGCCAGTGCCTTTAGATGAAAATGGATTGCTAGTGGTTAGAGTGCTTATTTCTTCCTGTTTTGAGGAGGAATGTTTCTCTTTCCCCACTAAGCATAATGTTGACTTTTAGGTTGAGACACATATATTTTCCTGTGTTGATAATGTATCCATCTAATTTTATTTTATTTATAAATTTAATCTATAAGGATGGTAATTTTTGGTAGATGCCTTTACAGTCTGAAGAGATGGCCATATTTGTTTGTTTGTTTTATATGATGATGAGTTTTAGCAAGCAGTCTTCTACTACAAAGCTGTCCTTGCCTATTTGGAATAAACCCCATTTGTTCTTCTATTTACTGAGTTACTGATTTATGTTTGTCAATATTTGATTTGGGATTTTTGAATAATACTCATAATTTAGAATCCTTATTATTTATCTTTATGTGCGTTCTTTATCAGTTGATGGTATCAATGTTGTGCCTGCTTAATAAAATTAACTTTGGTGAATAAAAAGAAATTAAAGGTATTAAAATGTAACATTTCCATAAGTAGTTGAATTGTCATTAAATGATCTCTTTATTAAATTTTTAGTGAATTCTCATATGGAATTTTCTGGACCTGATCAATTACTGTTGTTATTGTTGTTGTAGTTTTGAGGGTGGGGGAAAAAAATCTCAAAGTTTGCTGTTTCTTCACTGGTAATTAGTGCGTAGAATTTTCTGTATATCGTAATGTTTGTTCTGTTTTTCTAGAAATATCTTGTTTCTCCTAAGTTTTCAAATGTATTTTCATGAATTTGAACAAAACATATTTTACTATTTTTATAATTTTCTTTGTATGTGCTTACTTCCTCATTACTATTTCTTTTCTTTGAACTGAGATAGAATTGATATATAACATTACATTAGTTTCAGGTGTACAACAATATGATTCAATATTTTTATATATTGTGAAATGATCACCACAATAAGATTAGTTAACGTCCATCACCACATGTAGTTACACTATTTTTCTTCTTAAAATTTCTCATTACTATTTCTTATTTTGTTTATTTGTGCTTTCTCTATATTTTTATTAAGTTAGCTATCAGTATTTTAGAATTTTATGGGTCTTTGTTTTTAAAAATTAGCTTCGAATTTATTCTGCTAGTTTTCTGATTTCTAATTTATCAATGTGCTTTATCTTTACTAATTCATTTATTTTATGTATATTTTGTCATTTTTTCATTTTGAGTGGACAACCTAATTTCCTTATTTTTATTTTTCTTACTAATATACATAAGATTTTGGTTTATCTCTAAGCACTGCTTTAGCTATACCCTAGAGGTTCTGAGATGTGATGTTTACATTGCTGTTATCATTGTTATTTCTCAAAAAGTCTGCAGCATTTAATCTCCTCTTTAAAGAGTTCCCTTAGAGTATTTCTTTCTTTTTTTAAAATTTATTTTATTGAAGTGTAATTGATCTACAGTATAGTGTTAATTTCTCCTGTATAGCAAAGTGATTCAGTTATACATATGTATAAATTCTTCTTCATATTCTTTTCCATTATGGTTTATCACAGGATATTGGATAGAGTTCCCTGTGCTACACAGTAGGACCTTGTTGTTTATCCATTCTATATGTAATAGTTTATATCTGGTAATCCCAAACTCCTAATCCACCCCTACCCACACTGCCCCCTTGGCAACCACACGTCTGTTCTCTTAGAGTATTTCTTAATGCCCAGGTTGTAGGAGCTCTTTGTTTTCCAGTTCTGTCAACTTCCAATTGTATTGAATTGTGCTTAGATAATTTTAAAAAATAATAATTTATTGGAGTTTTTTGTAGTCTAATATGTGGCCTTTGTTGTGATTATTTCAGGGACCCTTGAGAAGAAAACATTTTCCTTTTTATATATGTCCTATAATTAAAATTTTATTTTAATTTATATTCCTACTTTTATATTCTTTACATTCTCATTTACTTAAATATATGCACTGACTTATATTTTACATACTTACTTTTATCAATTTCATCTGTTATGTACTTCCTCTTCTATGTACTTCTTCGTTCACTGGTGACTTAGTATATCATAATTATTATTCTATATTCTTCTTGAATCTTCTGAAATTTATGCTATTAGAGCTTTATTATGTCTTACACATTTTTACATTAAAACTATATTTTTGCTTCATTTAATACCATTCGTTATAAATTGAAAATTATTTGCAACTGATATTGTAATTCCTTTCTTTCTTATTTACCTTTGCCCATTCTTTCAATAGTTCTTTTTTGCTATTTACTTTTATATATCATAGACTTTGGTTTTACTTTGTGATCACATTTAAAATTTTTGCTTTAATAGGTAAACTACCAATTTATATTTATTTATGGGGCAGATATGCTTCTGGAAATGCCATATTATTGATTTAAAAATTATTCCTTAGGTTTGTGATCTTAGGATTTTCAGGAGAGTTAATGTACCTTTCTCAATTACATTATTCTACTTTCTTAAACATGTTCCGAAATTACAATCCAAACACGAATGATTTTAGATTATTACACTAACTCACATTGTTTATGCATAAACATATTATACTGTATTTGTGCTTCTTGACTCTGTAATCATCTCTTTTTTCTGCTTCTGCAAGAAAGGTCCATAGTCTTGTACAATTTTATTAAGATGTGATTGGTACATTTTTTAAGAAAGTTGTGGATAATTATGAAATCAGTGATGGCAAAGACTAGCTAAGCATAACTCGGTGTCATACTCTGTGTATAGTACAATCTTTGAACAAACCAAGCAGGATTCTCTCTCTCTCTCCCCTGCCCATTTTGGACTCCTCATGTTTCGGGCTGTTCTTGCCATTGTGTTTTATTTTCTAATTCAGTAAATCCTACACTTGAGTGTACTCATTTTCGAAGACCACTGTAATGGAGTACCACAAATTGGGTTGCTGAAACAACAAAAATTGATTGTCTTATAGTTCTGGAGGCTAAAAGTAAAAAATCAAGATGTAAGCAGGGCTATGCTCCCTCTGAAACACGTTGGAGAGAATTCTTTCCTCTTCCTAGTTTCTGGTGGTAGTCATCAATCCTTAGCATTCCTTGGCTTTCATCTGTCTCACTCCAATTCCCTACCAGTCATATTGGATCCTTAAGAAAATCATATGGTAAGAGTATGTTTTGTTTTGTAGGAGACTACCAAACTGTCTTCCAAGGTGGCTATACTATTTTGCATTCCCACCAGCAATGAATGAGTGTCCCTCTTGCTCTACATCCTCGCCAGCATTTATTGTTGTCAGTGTTCTGAATTTTGGCTATTCTAATAGGTGTGTCATAATAGCTCATTGTTTTAGTTTGCATTTCTCTGATGGCATATGATCTCATGTGCTTATTTACTGTTTGTATAGCTTCTTTGCTGAGGTGGCTGTTAAGGTTTTTCACTCATTTTTTAGTCAGGTTGTTCATTTTCTTATTGTTGAGTTTTATTCATTGTGTATTTTGGATACAAGTCCTTTATCAGATGTGTCTTTTGCAAATATTTTCTCCCAGACTGCAGCTTTTCTACTCATTCGCTTGACAATGTCTTTCTTGAAGCTGAACTTTTAAATTTTAATTAAATCCAGTTTATCAATTATTTCTTTCATGTATCGTGACTTTGATGTTGTACCTAAAAAGTCATTGCTATAGCCAAGGTCATCTAGGTTCTTTTTTTAATGTTTTCTTCTAGGAATTTATAGTTTTGCATTTTACATTTAGGTCTGTGATCCATTTTGAGTTAATTTTTGTGAAGGGTGTTAAGTCTTTGTGTAGATTTATTATTTCTTTTCTGCATGGGTATGTCCAGTAGTTTCAGCATCATTTATTGAAAAAACAGTCATTGCTGCATTGTACTGCATCTGTTCCTTTGTCAAAGATCAGTTGACTGTATTCATGTGAGTCTTTTTCTGGGCTCTCTATTCAGTTACATTGATCAATTTTCTAATTTTTCACCAATACCACACTGTCTTGATTTGTGTAGCTTTATAGTATATCTTGAAGTGTGTAGCATCAGTCCTCCAAATTTGTCCTTGTCCTTCAATATTGTGTTGGCCATTCTGGGTCTTTTGTCTCTCCATATACACTTTAGAATCAGTTTGTTTATGGTCATAAATAACTTCTTGGAGTTTTGATTGGGATTGCATTAAAACTTGAGATCAAAGTGGGAGAAACTGACGTCTTGACAATATTGAGTCTTTCTGTCCATGAACATGGAGTATCTCCATTTATTTAGTTTTTCTTTGATTTCTTTCATCAGATTTTTATAGTTCTCCTCATATAGATGTACGTATTTTGTTAGATATTTATAAGTATTTCATTTGGTGGGTGCTAATTTTAATGGTATTGTATTATTAATTTCAAATTCCACTTGTTCATTGTGAGTATATAAGAACATGATTGATTTCTACATAATAATCTTTTACTCTGCAATATTGCTATAATCACGTATAATTCCAGAAGTTTCTTTGGTTCATTCTTCGTGATTTTCTATATATATGATCATGTCATCTGCAAACAAAGAGTTTTATTTCTTCCTTCCCAATCTATACACCTTTCATTTTCTTTTCCTGTCCTATTGCATTAACTAGAACTTTCAATACACTGTTGAAAATGACTGGTGAAAGAGGACATCCTTGCCTTGTACCTGGTCTTAGTGGGAAAGCTTCAAGTTTTGCACCATTAAGTTTGATGTTGACTGTAGGATTTTGTAGATAATCTATCAAGTTGAGGAAGTTCCCCCTTTATTCCTAGTTTACTGAGAGTTTTTATCATTAATGAGTGACGGATTTTGTCAAATGCTTTTTTCTGTATCTACTGATATTGATCATGCCTTTTTTTTCTTTTTTAGCCTAATGATGTCTTGAATTACATTAATTGATTATTGAATGTTGAACCAGCCTTACATAACTGGCATAAATCGTACTTGATCATAATGTATAATTCTTTTCATACATTTTTAGGTTCAATTTGCTAATATTTTGTTGAGGATTTCTGCATCTATGTTCATGAGAGACACCGGTCTGTAGTTTTCTTGTAATGACTTTGTCTAGATTTGGTACTAGGATAATTCTGGCCTCACAGAATGAGTTTGGAAGCATTCCCTCTGCTTCTATCCTCTGAAAGAGATTGTAGAGCATTGATATAAATTCTCCCTTAATTGTTTGGTAGAATTCACCAGTGAACCCATGTAGGCCTGGTGCTCTTTTGGAGGTTATTAATTACTGATTCAATTTCTTTAAAAGCTACAGCCCTAATCAGATTGTCTCTTTCTTCTTGTGTAAGTTTTGGCAAATTTTATCTTTCAAGGAATTGAACCATTATCTAGTTATCCAATTTGTTAGCATAGAGTTGATATAGTAGCTTGATATAGTATTCCTTTTTTATCCTTTTAACATCTATGGACTCTATAGTGATAGTTCTCCCTGCTTTCATTTTTGACATCAGTCATATTTGTCCCTCTTTCATTTTTATTAGTTATCATATCTAGATGTAGCACTTTTATTGATCTTTTCAAAGAACCAGCTTTTGGTTTTGTTGATTTTTTTCAACTGATTTCCTGTTTTAAATTTCACAGAGTTCTACTTTAAGTCTTATTATTTTTCTCCTGCTTACTTTGGACTTAATTTGCTCTCTTTTTCTACTTTCCTAAGGTGGAAACTTAAATTACTGATTTCAGATCTTCTTTTCTAACATACATATCAGTGTCATATATTTCCCTCTAAGTAATGCTTTTGTTTTTCCCACAAATTTTGAAAAGTTGTGTTTTTATTTTCATTTAGTTCAAAATATCTTAAGATTTCTCTTGAAATTTCTTCTTTGACCCATGTGGTATGTAGAGGTATGTCATTTAATTCCCACATATTTTGAGGTTTTCCAGTTTTCTCTCTGTTATTGGTTTGTAGTTTAATTCCATTGTGTTCTGAGAGAAGACATTGTATGTTTTTTATAAATTTACTGAAATATGCCTTATGACTCAGAATGTGATCTTTCTTGGAGTATTTCCATGTGAGTTTGAAAAGAATGAATATTTTGCTATTGTTGGATGAAATAGTCCAAGGAGGTGAATTATAGCCAGTTAATTGATGGTGTTGTTGAGTTCAACTTTGACCTTACTGATTTTCTGACTTCTAGATTTTATTTCTGAGGGAGGAGTGATGAAGTCTCCAGTTATGATAGTGGATTCATCTATTCCTCCATGCAATTCTTAGTTTTTTCTTCACATAGTTTCACACTCTATTGTTAGATTTACACATGTTAAGGATTGTTATGTCTTCTTGAACTGTTGTCCACTTTATCATTATGAATGCCCGTCTTTATCCCTTACAAATTTCCTTGCTTTGAGGTTGGCTCTGTATAAAATGAATATAGCTATTTGTGCTTTCTTTTGATTAGTGTTACCATTTAACTCTTCATCTATATGTATTTTTGTATTTTAATTGGGTTACTTGTAGACAGTGTAGAGTTGGGTTTGGTTTTTAAATCCACTCTTGGCATATCTGTCTATCTTTTAATTGATGCTTTTAGACCATTGATGTTTAAAGTAACTATTGATATAGTTGGATTAATATCTACTACATTCATTACTGTTTTCTGTTTGTACCCTTTTTCTTTGTTCTTATTTCTGTCTCCACACTTTTTCTACCATTTGTGGTTTTAACTGAGTATTTCATATGATTCCATTTTTGCTACTTGCTTATCAGCATATCATTATGTTTATTTTTTACTTTTTTTAGTGGTTGCCTTAGAGTTTGCAGTATACATTCACAGCTAATCCAAGTCCACTTATAAATAACACTACTCCACTTTACAGTAATGTAGATATCTTATAATAACCAAATAATCCTAATTTCTCCCTTCTGTCTCTTGTATCATTACAGTTATTCATTTTTACATACATATACACACACGTGTGCATTTATATGAATACATTGTTGCTATTATTATTTTGAACAAAGTGTTATCTGTTAAATCAATTAAGAATAAGAAAAGTAAACGGTTTTCATTTTACCTTCACTTAGTCCTTCTTCACTGTTCTTTCTTTCTTTATGTAGATCCAACTTTCTGACCTATTTTATTTTCCTTTTCTGTTAAGATCTTCTTTTAACATCTTTTGCATGGCAGGTCTATTGGCAACACATTTCCTAGATTTTTGTTTGTCTAACAAGGTTTTATTTCTCCTTTATTTTTGAAGGATAATTTCTCAGGGTAGAAATTCCATGTCGATTTTTTCTCTCAGCACTTTAAATATTTTACTCCCCTATTTTCTTCTCATTTGTAAAATTTCTGAGGAAGAGTTGGATATAATTCTTGTGTTTTTGCCTCTATAGGTGGGGTATTATTTTCCTCTGGCTTCTTTCAAGTTTTTTCTTTATCTTTGATTTTTCTACAGTTTGAAAATGATATGCCTAGGTGTAGTGTGTTTGACATGTATCCTTTCTGTAGTCCTGGATCTGAGTTTCCTGGATCTCTGGTATTCTGTTCTTTTATTCCACCCCCCCCCCAACCCCTTTTTCAGTTTTTGTTCTCTTTGCTTTTGGTTTTTGAGGATTCTATTGATATATCCTCAAGTTCAGACAGTTTTTTTCAGCCGTGTCAAATCTACTAAAAAGCCCATCAAAGGCATTCTTCATTTCTGTTATAGTTTTTTTTTTTTTTCCTCTACCATTTCACTTTGGTTCTTTCATAGGTTTTCCATTTCTTTGCTTATATTGCCCATGTGTTCTTGCATGTTGCCTACTTTATCCATTAGACCCCTTAGCATATTGGTCATAGTAGTTTTAAAACCCAGTGTAACAGTTCCAGCATCCTTGGTGCTGATGCCTGCTTTGTCTCTTCAGATTGTGTTTTATGCCTTTCTTTATATCTTGTAGTTTTTTTCCTGATAGTCAGACATGATGCACTACATTGAAGGTACCTGGTTCTTGTTTCACAAAGGCTTTTATTTGACCTTAGTCCCCCCAAAAAAATGTTAGAAAAAATGTATTATTGCTCCACAGTTTCAAAAGTGAAAAAAGAAAAAGTATGCATGTATACAAATGCTAAGGTGCCTACACAAAAATGATAATGACACTTTAAAGTATTATATTACATGGAGTTGTTTTTAGTACAAAATTGCAAATTATTTTTATTTATATATAAAATAAATGTTTATTAATCACTCAATATGCACCAATTAATTTATTCTAGGCACTTCTAGCATACAGAAAATAAAATAGTCAAAATTGCTATTCATAAGACATTTACATTCTAGTGATTTACTGTAAGTTTTTGCAAGTTTTTATGCAAATAAAAGATATTATATTTGTAATGTTAATTTAATATGTAAATAATTTGTCTAAATTTAAACTATTTCTGAATACATAATATAATATGTATTATATAATATAATAATATAATATAATACATATAATATAGTATAATGTAATACATAATATAATACCTTTAAAAAGTAAAGGTATAACTGATTTCCCTTTATTCATTCTGCTATGAAAATTCCAATCAAGGAGGACACTGAAAGGCTGAATAAACCATATTCCATAATAATCTTATTTTTAAAAGGAGAACCTTCTTCTGAAAATTTCTGCTTGCTTAATATTCACTTCAACTAATTAAGCCTGTTGAGAGGGGATATTTTTCCTAAAAAAGAACTTAATCATTTTTGCACTGAAAATATTATGTCTATTATTATTATAAAATTAAACAAAGCTATATGAAGCCATATTAACACTGAGTTTAACCATGACTTTAGAGGTCACTGAAGAAGTCATTTCTAATTAAAAATTACAAGTTTAAAAATTACAGCATAGTATCCAAAGAAAAGTTAAGGTAAATTTTCAAAATACTTTGCTTTAAAAAATTAATATCCCAATATTATATCACTTATAGTTCCATGAAGTTTTCTCTCCCTTTCTAAACATTTGTTTTCCTTAAAAATTCTATTGTATGTTCAGATAAATTCATGTTATCCCTAAAATAGCCAATTTGGTACTCTATACACATTTGACAAACAAATAAATGAAGCAAATGTGTTTTTTACACTATTTTTCTCTCCCTCTGATAAAAACAACATAGAACTCAAAGCATAGAAATCACAGTCAGAAAACCTGGGTAGCAGTTGCACAGTATATGTGAACCACAGTTTCCTGATTTGAACACAATACCTACCTTTAAGGGATATTAAGCTGTACAGATCTTTACAGAATATTAATTTTTTTTATTATCCCTCCAGATGATTGAAAGGAATTATATTTACTGGTGTAAGTACTAAGCTCTCAAAGAACCATTGTTCCCACTCCAAATTGTTACCCAGAAACTTGTATAGCCCTCAGAAAAGGTAGTTACATGTTCAAGTTGGAACAGTAGAAAAATCACTTTGATTTTTTGCATGTGGACATTGGTAGAGAAAGTAGAGCCAATAAACTGTGACTCCTCAAAAAATAAACAAACACACACATTCAGGGATTGTTTTACCTTTTTTAAATTGTTGGTAAAGATCATAAATTCTGAGGATGTGCTATCCACTACTGTAGCCATATGCTCTGTTAAAATTGAGACAACAGGCCCAAATTGGAGTCACTTATGCTAAGCCCCATATAACCGAACCCAGACAACTTAATTACAGTTTCAGCTTTCCCAGAAATGGAATCTTAAACCAGTCAATCAGGAATAGCCTGATCAGCACTAGTTAGGTAGTCTGCCTCATAGACACCTGCCATCCCCTAAAGGAAAGTAACCTTGCAATAACTGACCTGCTTTTTTTCCTAGTGTAGCATCCCTATTTTTGCTCCCTTCTGTCTATAAAAGTTTTTCATTTTGTATAGCTCCTCTGAGCTCCTTTCTGCTGTACTAGCTGCTGCCCAATTTGGATTGATTTTTGCTCAAATAAACTCTTAAAAAAAAATACAGATATTGTAATGTTAATTTAATAGGTAAATAATTTGTCTAAATTTAAACTATTTCTGAATACATAATATATATGGAAGTAGACTAGTAGCTTTACAAGCTCAAGAACTGCATATCATCACATTCAAACCAAGTTGGTTCGAACCAACCTGGAGCACCCCTGGAGGAGCAGTGCAGTGTTTGGGAACTGGCTCCGCTACTTGTCTGTCTGGCAAGTTATTTCAACTTCTTACAGCCTCAGTTTTCTATATGTAAAACGTACATAATAGTAGAATCTACTTCACAATGTAATGTGAATTATTTATTCTTTATAAAACATAGAGGACAGTGCCTGGCCTGTGGTAAGCACTATGTGCATGCTTGTTATAATCATTCTATGTGTGGGGACAGAACTGCACACCAGACTCTGGGCCAATGGCTATTTAGCTTGCTTTGAAACTTGTGTCGATAGCAAGGCATGGCACTTGTTAATGGCATAATACTAAATGGATTAGGAGAGTCCAGAAAAGACGTTAGCATATCCTAGATATAGCTTGTGTGTATGGGTTTTATACATATATAGTCTGTGTTCTCTTTGGAGTGAAATGGAACCGGGCATATATCCTCCTTTATAACTGTTTGGTTTCTCAATTTCTCTCAACTCTCAACTTATTACCATGCCACCTACCTTATCTTGGATTTGGCAAAGGCAGTTTCAAAGAGGGAAGCTGAACAACCACAATATATAATGACTAACAGTTATTCCTACTCCATTTGGACATACAAATGGCACATATAATTTGTGCTTTTCTGCATTCATAAGAAAGATTAGAACTGTGGATAGAAATTTTTAGTTAAGCCATTCATGAAGCAGAAAATATTGCCAAATATTTAACTTTCATAGTAAGTTTTACTGGTGGCATCACAATTCCAGTTTTTTAAATCACTGAAATTATACATAGTAATTACAATGTAATGTAGACAGATGTATTGGTGATGATAATGGATTTTATTTTCTTATAATGCTTGACTAATGAAACATTTTTAGAGACGTTTTTTAGACTTTCTTCATGATAGGAATTTATTTTCTGTAACTTTGAAATTAAATTTCTTTTAAGAAAATTGTTTCTTTAACCTCTTTATTGATACAAAACTTGCATAATACAAAATTCACTAGTTTGAAGTACATAATTTAATGGTTTTACTAGATTACCACGGGTGTGCAATCATTGCCACATTCTAATTTTAAACCACCCTCATCACCCCCAAAAGAAACTCCATGATCATTAACAGTCACTCTTTATCTCCCCCTACATCAGTACCCCAGCCCCGGACAGCCACTAGTCTACTTTCTGTCTATATAGATTTTCCTATGATGCATTTTTCATATAAATGGAATCATACAACATGTGGTCTTTTTGACCGCCTTTTTTAACTTATCATGAGAAGAAACTTCTGGGATTAAAAAAAGTTTGTTCTTATAAAGGAAAAACATGTTCTTAAATATATATATTATATATTATATGTATTGTATATTATATATATGTGTGTATATATATATTAAATCAAATGCCATTATCCGAAGAAAACAATTATTTCTTATTGTTTGGCCATATCATATTTTGATCCTTTTCCATGTGTTAAAAGTATAAAGCTATATTGGCTATAAAAATAGTTTTTTATTACACTGAACACTTGATTATTCAGACTAATAGCGGGCAACAGTAGCATAGCTAATGTACATTTACCTTTGGGATGTACTTTGTGTGTTTTCAACAGCGTGTTTGCTTGAATAACAGTGTTCACTGGAGTAATATCAAAATTACTTTGAATTCCCCTAGAATATGCCAACTAGAAGCAGATAGAGATGGATGTGAAGTGTCATGTCAAGCAGAAGTCAGCCTGAGATTAAAGCCTCATTATAATCCACAATGTGAATATTCCAACTATAGATAAATAATTTTGACTGCATGTTGTATAACTGCTTTATTAGACATAGAAAAACACAGACAGTAACACCAACTTGGATGGAAATTTTAATCTTGAATTAGTGATAAGTAATGATTTTTATGGAGGATGTTCTTTTTGGGATCTGTGTTATATAATGAGGTCTTTGTGGAAATACAATAAAATTAATTCTCCAGATGGAATTAATAATAGTAATGATGATGATGATGATGATAATAATAATGATATAGCTAACATTTATTGAGTACTTACATGTCCCAGGCACTGATCTAAGGGATTTATATACATTCATTAATATGTTGCTCACCACAACACTATGAGGCTCAAAGAGGAGAAAGTGTATTGCCTATGGAACCCCACAGGCATTGGTAGCTGTACCATTTTTCTTATTTTAATTCTATACTTTGGCTTTCAGTGTGTTTTTGACATAGGAAGATTGAATTATTAACAATTATTTTCACCAGTGAAAAATGTTACTTTTCCTTGTGCCCGTAGAACTCTTTATTTCCTTTTGAAAGAAATACGGATTTCCTGAGGAAAAGATCAGAAGAGTGGGCAGTTCTATTCCAATAAAGATACTTATTGAAACATAAAATACTTTTAAAACTCTCTTAATGAAGAAAATGTAATCTCAGTCAGATATTTTTAATCCTGATTTCTATTAATCCTAGATTTTCAGAGCTAGAAAAAATTTTTTTTTCTTAAACTTCTAGTCAAATGCTTTCATTTTCAGCAGAGTTGGGGTTGGTTTGAAATCTTTTTTTTTTTTTTAATGGCTCAGTATTGCTTAATCAAATAAAAAATGTATGACTAAGAAATATATTTAACCTTGAATAAGGATGCCATGGAGTGCAAAGATGTGGTGGCAGCTGAGATTCCACTAACCCACAAAGTTATGGATCGCCTAACACAAATTGTATGTTTGCCAGAAGATTTTCACACTTAGCAGTAAGTGCTCCCATTCAGTCTATCCTTATTCAATTCTTGTATCACCAAAACAAAATAGAAGAATATATGTATCTTTTAATAAATATCTGATTTGCTATGTATATATTAATTTAGGTAGAATACAATACATTATTTAATAATAATTCATATATTTTATGATAGCTATGAAAATAGAACACCTGAAACTAAATTTAAGCTAATTAGTCTATGCATCCACATCAAGCCTGTTTTTTTGTTTAACATGTCAGTACTGAGAGCAAATCTTTAGAATATAATATCATAAAGACCTAAATTTTGAAAATTACTTGATATTGATATTATTCTCTAAAATTACTAATTAGTGAGAGACAATAGTTAGAAATAATTTTGTTGAATTCTATTGGAACAATGGTATAGAGCTAGCTGAAAGAATTATTTCCAAATATTTCTCTTTAACCAGAATCTGAGTTACAATTCAATAATAGACAAGGAGTCATTGGTAATGAGAAAATATTTACCAATGAATACCATTTCATAATATTGCAGTGCATGTGAAATTGATAAAGTACCCATTTTATATTTATGTATTTCTTATGACATATAACTAGCATAAAAAATTAATTAACAATTCATATATATATGCGTTATATGTGTATGTGTGTGATGTTTGTGTATCAGTAAAGGTTTTAAATAAGTAGCACAGAAATTATGAGTTTTAGGACATATTAGTTCAGTTGCTTCACAATAAAATCCTAGATAACAGCATGGAAGTCATAAGGATATGGTTAAGTAACTTGAAATTACCAGTTTTTTAAATTGATAAGGAAAAGATACATTTTAATAACATTTAGAGAAATAGAAACAAGGAGTAAATATTTTATTAATTTGGAAAATAGAAATAAATTAAATATATAAAATATGGTTTATGAATAACATGGAAAACATTATTATAACGCGAGTTGGTCTCTTGTCAATGAAAATATGTCTGTATCTGACACTAACTTAAGCAGGAATATGCCTACTATACTAGTATTTAGGAATATCATATAGGGGTATACTTAGGATCAATTTTCTAGTTCTCTCAGGAAAAAAAAGTTATTCTCTCCCATGGAGAGAGAGGGGCACTCTTCCGTAGGTTTCCCTGTATACCATGATATTTGGGTAGAAAAGAAACAATAAGAATGTATCAAGAAGCAGTTGGATTTTGATCCCAGGCACGCACTTATAAAACAGGATAAATAACATTATGATTGACATTTTTAAAATGACAACTATGTACAAAACATTTTGCTCATTGCTTTAAATACCTTAAATCAAAAGTCAACCTCACTGAAGAGAATCCAATTTCATAATAGATGGGTTAATTCTATTCTAGCTCAATTATTTATTAATAAAGAAGAAATAATTAGCTTATATGGCCATGAATTAAGTTTTGACTGGATCAGAGTATAGGAGGATTAAATGTATTAGAACCTAAAAACTAAAATGAAAGTAACTATACCAATATGAGATGTGAAGGTAGATAATTTCAAGGTAAACTATCATAATTTTAGTAAACGCTTTACATTTATTCAACAATGCTTTACGTTTATTAACAATTAAACTATTAAACAATGCTTATTGGCAAATGTTTAAAATACTAAATCTTATTTTAAAATCTCTGGAAACTATAATACACACTGTAGGTACTTTGCTTTTAACACATTAATAACTGGTTCATAATATGTATATAGTCTGATGTATTGAGGGAATGGAATAAAACATTTCTGTAATGTGAAACATCATACTCCAATACAGCCTTTCCTTTCAAACCAGTTTTGAGAATTTAATCATAGCCGAAAGCTCCTGGCAGGCAGCATTCAATTTTTTAACTTACTGGAATAGACCATGATAACCTTGGGTAAAAATTGACTTGAAGAGGGAGTCTAATAATGTGTAATGACCACAATATCAGTATCATTACTTGTAGGTTGCAGATGAGTAGTGATCAATTCTTTCTCTCATCTCACTTTTCATTTTGTCACGTGAGGAAATTTCTATGGACTTATTTTACAAAGTAAATACTTTTCACAATCAGTATACTATTATTAGTAACAATTTGCTTGCAATCAGTTTCACAAGTGAGGACAACACAGCAGCATATCAAGAGAGCTGAACCCAGCTATTCTGATGTATGCATCTAGGTTACAAATTATTGTTAACAAAATTGGATAATATCTAGATTACGCAAAGTTAATATTTATTTAACAGAGAACTGTGGAGTGTTCTGATAGCAGGGACTCTAACGTCCTCTCCTGCTCCCTGAGGTGTAGATGGCCTAGTTACAAACTGACGAGAAGTACATTTCCATGACAAATCAAATGTTTATGTCTTTACTCTGAACCGCATACAACTGCTCTGCCTTAAGCCAAACTTTACTAAACTAATGCACTACCTGATTGAAGGATCAAACTACACATATATAAATAGAGTATTCTTTCAGTTACTATCATTTGGAAGACAGACTATTTAAGCTTGGTTGTAAGTAGTGATATGATAAAGTGAAAATAAAAAAGTTAACTGATAGCAAATCTCTCTATAAAGAATAGACATGGATTAAAATACAGATTTGCAAAGCATGAGCATAAACGAAAGATGGCATTTTTAAAAAAAGGAATGCATACTATGAATTTAAATGTTCTTTTATAGTAACGTAAGATACATATGTAAGACATTTCTGCCTTTACCTATCGTTTCATGGATAGTGAGCTACAGAAGTAAAAGTACACCTCAACTTCAGTATAACTGATCCTGTTGTTGTGTCTATAACAATATTGTATTATCTGAATGTAGTTAACCCTTGATTATATATATATATATATATATATATATATATATATATATGTAGGTATGTGTGTGTGTGTGTGTGTGTGTGTATATATATATATATATATATATATATATATATATGTATACATATACCTTTTCATGATCAATTTTAAGTTTCGTTCTTGGATATTTTGCCCTAAACATGGAGTACATTTCTGGCATGCTTATCACCATTTCCTGACTTGCCTAGGCGCAGAGACTACAAGGCAATTAATATTATCAAAGCAAAGCACAATTACAAAAGTGCAAAATCTGCCATTCGGTATTATCTCTATACTTCTCCCTACATTAGCAGACAAAACTGAATGGATGTCTA
The DNA here is from genome assembly GCF_028023285.1 of Balaenoptera ricei. NCBI lineage: Eukaryota > Metazoa > Chordata > Mammalia > Artiodactyla > Balaenopteridae > Balaenoptera > Balaenoptera ricei. The sequence goes on from NC_082643.1 coordinate 13,267,497, forward strand.
TTGCTGACTCTACCAGAATTGTGATTTCAGCATAGCTGAGTGATTTCATAGATATATTAGCCAGTTGGCATGAATGTTTTATAGTAAATAAATATTAGCGTCACTATTAATTACTTTTTTCATTATCCATTCTCTTACCCGATAAAAATCATGAACTCGTATATGAAAGTGGGAACCCATGATATGATGCATATTTACCTCATGAAGAAACTGAAACTCACAGGCTAGCATCCGTAACTGACTTAAGTACAGTTTGTAAGTAGCAGATCTAAGAATAGAACTCAGTTCTTTCCACGTTCAGGCAAATCATTCAACAATCAGTCAATATCTATAGCAAGTCTAATATGTGCCAGGCTCTGGGAAACCTATTTGCCTATTATGAGAGTCAGAGAACTAAAAAGTAAGCAAATAAATAAAGAAGATAACTACATATTGAAATAAGTAATATGAGGGAAATAAAGTGATCTGTGAAAGTGTAATTGACAGGAGAGGTAGTGGTAATACTGATCTAAATAAAATGACAAGAGTTTTCTCTAAAGAGATGACATTTGATGTGAAAGCTGAATGACAAAAAGGAGTCAGCCATGAAAAGAATGTGGAGAGAAACATTCTACAGAAAAGGAACAGGAAATGCAAGGGCTCAAGGTTAAGAAAAAACTTTGTGATTTCTAGAAACAGAAAAGACATTAACATAACTGGTGTATTGTGATGGGGGCATAGTAGGAGATGAAATGAAGAGGTAGGCAGGGGCCAGATGTTTATAGCACTTTATGCTTTAGTAAAAAAAAAAATTAGATTTCATTCTAAGTGAAGTGGGGATCCTCTAAAGAGCCTTAAGCATACATTATCCGATTTAACTTTCATAGAGAACATTCTGACTGCAATATAAAGAATCCACTGTAGAGAAGCAGGAATGAAAACCATTGCTATAGTTTAGGTGTGAAACTATTATGATTTGGACTAAAGTGTTTGTAATGGAATTGAAGAGAAGTGGACACATTCAAAATATATGTTTGGATTTAAAATCAGTGGAATTTGCTGATGCGTTGGATAGGGATAGAAAAAGAAATGTGGAAATCAAGGATGATACCCACATTTCTAGTCTGAGCAGTTTTATAGACAATGATGCTATTTATTGGGGTAGAAAAGGCTAGGTAAGAAATAGAAGTAGGAAGAGTAATTAATAAAGAATTCTTTTCACAGTATGTGAAGTTTGAGATGCCAAATATATAGTCAAGAGGAAATTTCTCTTAGTCACCAGGAAGATCAGAGAGAGAGGGAAATCTTGGCATAAGTTATAAATTTGGTGTTATTGCTGGACATAGGCATCAGCAAGATAGCCAAAGGAGATTCTACATAGAGAAGAGAAGAAGGTTCAGAATCAATCCATGGGCTCTTTAATTAGAGTCTGGCTGTAGAAAGAGGGCAGAGGAGAGGAAAGTAAGAAGGAGTAGCTAGAGATGTGTAGGAGGAAACCAAGGAGCATGACTTTCACGGTAACCAAAGGAGAGAAACATTTGCTAAAAGAAGAAAGGGCAGTGATGTAGACCACTGCTACTGGTTAGAAAACCTCTATTATAAGTAAGAGGGACCTAGTAATTTGAGGGGAATAATATATGTTCTAAAATATTCAAACTCAATGCCTGCCATGGACCTCAATAGTGCTAGAGACTTAGGGTGCTTTCTTTTTAAAATGAAAACTTATAATAGCTGAGTTCATTATCAACATCTCTGTACATAAAGTGAAACCTATCTTTTTTTTCTAATGCCATGGTCATCAAAAACTTTGATTTTCTCAGTTTGTAGACTTCAGCATAAAACTATTATGTAACTGAGCTCTGACATACTCATTTCATAATGCCAGATGCTCTAAATGGTTTCCTTCATTGATTTTCCCTCATTGGCCTAGAACAGTTATTTATGCATAAACTTCTACCACAGTTTTATTTCCAACCCCCATCCCTTTTTTTCTGTTCAGTCTCTGCAAGAGCCCTGATAACAGGAAGTACAAATTATTCTTGCTCATTGTCCTAATTCCTCTGCCAGCCAGTGTCTGGAACATAATAGACACTCAAAAACAAAAAAACAACAAAAACTTGGTGAAGGAACTTATTTCCATTCCTACTTGGCGCTTTTACTCCCACTTTGCTGTTTTCTCTGATTATCCTGTTTCGAGATCTCCAGTGGTCTAGGCTTCAAGGGCCCCCTCTGGATTATCTCATTTCCTTAGCAGGGATAAAATAAATTATGGCTGCTATTATTTTACGACTACACTTCAACAGTAGCACCTAGAGCCCATTTTTAAAAAGAAAGGAGGGATTTAGAACAGAACACAACCCATCATTACACCACTAAAATGTTAATCATTGTGCTTCTTTCTAAATCACATAAATTACTTTATAACTGTGCTGTCCAACATGATAGTTGCTAGCCACGTGTAGCTACTGAGCATTTGAAATGTGGTTAGGACAAATTGTGATGCTCCATAAGTATAAAATACACCAGATTTGAAGATAGTATTAACAAAAGAATGTAAAATACATCATTTTTCAATGGTATATTGATTTTATGGCTGAAATGGTAATATTTTGGTTATATTCATTTTAATAAAAGAATTACTAAAATTAATTGTATTTTTGAAAAAGATTGTTTAAGTGCATATTAGAAAGTGTTAAATCATATATGTGGCTCCCATTATATTTCCTTGGACAGTGCTGTTCTATAATTTTGATACACAAAGCAAGGACCTTAGACCATGGCATAGATATCACTAAGGATATTGGTAGACATGCAGAATCTCAGGCCCCTTTTCAGACCTATGAATCAAAATCTGCTTTTTAACAAGATCCCCAGGTAATTTGTATGCATGCTAAAGTTTGAAAAATGCTGCTGTATTTATTGTTGCTGTGTCCAAAGAGCAAGGTATGATTGTGCCATTGAATAGTGACACATCCAACCTCATTTCCTATGTAATTCAGACTGAAATCTAAAAATTGCAGATCCTACAGTGATGCACAGAAAGGTTAATATCAAGTGTGAACCCAGCTTGCAAACCGTAAGTTTTGCATTTTCTACTACAAGGGTTCATGTGCCACACTTTGAAATTAGTGCAAGCGAAAGCCAGCTAACATTGCTTCTGCATTTTGTTACCTAGAGAGATTTGCAGTTAGGAAATTTAGCTCAGCTGGTACTCATTCTGGTACCATTGCCAGAGTGCCTAAGAAATTTAGTCCTTTATACAATACACAGAGTGGTCAGCAGGAATGCTAGCAGGCAACATCCCATTTCTAGAGTTAATCTGCTTTATCACAACAGTGTAATTTAAAAGAGCTTTGTCTAGCAGGAATCTGTTTTTGTTTGTTGGGGCTGTGATTTTTTCAGGTTATATGTTACTCCCATACCAATTCTTACCTTAAATATATTATGTTGACTTTGATAAAAATATGATTTTCTCAGCATGTTAATTACAATACTGTTGTGATAACAACTAGAACCCAATTTTTTGACGATTTGATCTTTACGTTTTATTTAGTATTTTTTTTTAGGCTCTTGATTCAGATAGGGTTGGGGAGAGTAGTAGCTTTTTAAAATTTTTAAATGATCTGTGGACATATGTCATTTAAGTATTTGCACTTTGTAGAGGTTCAGAAAATCTTTATTTAATAAATAGTTTAAAATGATATAGTTAATTAATTGGTGTAATACTGTTGCTCTAGAAAAGCACTGAAGGTAATTTTTTTTATTATATAGATCATATATCTCCATTTAAAATCATGCAGTACTTAGGCAACAAAAGCAGCATTTAGATACCTCCCTATTTTCAAATTGAATTATATTGAAAGAAATGAAAAAAGTTATAAACACAACTCCTAGAATATGCACCAATTATATATTTGTTGTCATGCTGGAGAGATTTGCATTCATCAAACACCCTCTTTAAGAATCAGAACTAGTTTTTAAGAGTCAGAGTTTTTATTTGTTTTGTTTTTCACAATATCACCAATGTGCAGGACAACTTCAAACTCCTAGAAAAATAAAATCTTACTTTTCATTCATATTATATCAATGATATAAACACTGAAAGTATCAGAATTTGTGCAATTAGAAAAGGGTCAAAATATTTCAAGCATAAATTTAATCAAAGCACTATTAAGAAAGGACAAATAATATTGTATTTGAAAATGAGGTCATTTATCCCAAAATATATAGGTGGTCATCCAGTTTGTGTTCTTTGCCTCCAAACAAGCAAGACACTGTTCCCACCTTATTTTACTTACTTTTTGTAATGTCTCCAAAAGAAGTATTTTTATCTCTGTATGAAAGCTGAATTTCAGAGAAGTCAAGTAAGTTACAGACAACTGAAACAAAGTATACTTCATGTCTGTCTGATTCCAAGTTTTATGATTGGTCCATTAACAGTGCCTCAATGACATTCAAAACTCAGTATTTCTTTAGCTTTAGCATCATTTTCTTAATCCTTCAGGTGAGCAGTTATAATTCAGCAACTTTTTTCCGTGGTTTTGTCTGAGCATGTATGTATGTACATGTTTTATATTACTGAGAATACCAATGGCATAATAATTATTTAGTTCATTTTTCATAAACTGTGAAAATCATAGCCCAAGTCATTGATTGATGTAAACACCTTGTATTCTCATAACCACTGGATCCCACATATATTCAAGTTAATATCTATGTATCATTGATAATTATTTCATTGTAACACTAAGAGCCATTGTTCATTTGCGTAATTCTTGTAATTATAATTAGATGTTCTGTTTATAAGTATGGAAAGAATCGATAGTTCAAAAGTTTTAATCGAGGACAGAAAGATTAAATCTATAGCTAACCCTCATTCCCAGGGGCTTTTCCTCTTTATGTTGTATCTTTATGGATTAAAATTTAATGCAGTTTCTCAGTGTCTGCATCAAAAACAAATAATACAAAGTGAGCTGAAGTTGGATTTATAGGAACAATTACTGTTGCTTATATTTGGTATATAAATACATGTGATGATTGCCAAGAGTTCTGGAGAGCCATGGTCTTAATAATTCAGGAAATTCTTGGGAATATATTCTCTAAAAACACAGCTAACCAATACAATGCATAGACTAATAAAATGAAAAACTTTTTTTCATTATTCTCACTTTAACTCTTTGTTAACCTGTGAAAACTCACATATATGCAAATCGACAGCTGTAAATGGTTTAAATTGTGCAGTTTGGAAGTAAGCTTTGCTGACTTTGTCTAGCCCAGACAATGCTGATGTTGAGAAAGTTTAGTTTATTTCAGTTTTTACATAAAAGTATATTCACAGTGTAAAGTACTGTTAAAAAAGGTGACACAGGAATCAACATCTCTAGGTGATAAGTAGGAGTCTCATTTTTACTCTATCGTCCCTTTCCTCTGTTGGATGTGATAATGAGCTGTGAAATGGTCAAAATGAGAGAGAGAAAGAAGAATGTGGCTGATTCCCAAACTAGATAGTCTCAAATTCAGATTTTCTACAGTAACATCAGCTGTGTTAACATTAGTGATGAATGTCTAATATTGCAAAATATATAATACTCTCATTTCTACAAATGTACTAATATAAAGATTACATATCAATTTCTTATAATGGTTTAGGTTGAAGAATTTGAGGTGAGTTCAAATTAATCTACAAATATGTAATTTTAGCAGTTACCTAATATTATGTGAGTGATTAGGAAATTACTCAAATTCATTTGAGTAACTTAAGGGCTACAAACATCGGAATCATTCTTGACACTCCCATTTTATTATTATTCACGTCTGCTTTGCTCCCACATCCAGGTTCTGCTTTCTTCTTGTCATTCTCATCCTCAATGCCTTATTTCAGTTTTTCATCTGTCACTTGAAGTTCTGCAATAGCCTTCTGCCTGCTTTCACATTTTCTTTCCTCATTCAATTCTTCACATTGCCTCCATGGTTATTTCTATTCCATGTATTGTAAAGTTTGCTATATCATAGTTCTTTGGCTAAAGTCTTGTGTAGAGGAATAAAGTAATAATAGCTGTTAAGGAGAGCCTTGTAACAAGGCAGCAGATAATCGAAGAACAAATGCCTTCAGTTTTCAATTTGACAAAGACTCATTAATTAAGACTCTTTAGTAAGACTCATTAACCTTTTAGGAATACAAAATGTTATAGTATACGTCCTCTTCTGAACACCTCAAAGCAGACAAGAAGCATATATTCTCAGTTCTAGGAAATGTAGGCTATTGGTCAGCCCAGTTCATCTCTGAGAATGGAAAGCAAAGTATCTCCTCAGAGATAGGAAGGGAAATCTCCCATCTGTGAAAAGTAAAGGTGGTTTCAGGTTTTATACAAGAGTCCACGGAGAGGAGTATATGAATGGAATAAAGTGATTTATTTAACACGCAAAATAAAGCCGTGCTGACGTGAATAACTTGGTGTGACAAAGGAAACTCAAAGTAGTACTCCATTTAGTTCTGATTTTGTAAAGGTAACCTCACAATGCATTTACATTGTTTGGTATGTCTTATTAATATTTTTGTATTGAGAATCATCAAATAGTTTTTTTATATAGGGCAGGGTTACTTATGAAAATTTCTCATTTTATAATCAAATATAGTCTTGCAAGCAAGAAGGGATAGTTTAATCCAAAATAAGGGGGGAAATATTTTATATGGTCTTCTTGATCTACATTCAACCTTTTTCACTCCTCCTCCTCTTTTTTCCTAGAAGCAGGCCCCATGACCAGAAAGAGATATACTTGTCTTATTTTTATTTCCAAAATGAATAAAGGCAATGTTTCTTGAAAACTTTTATCTTCCATGTAAGTGTTTTCAATATCCAAAGTTGAACTGCAACATTCCAATATATTTGATAAATATTCCACTCATGAGTGACTCAGTTGTTGTCAACCGTGTTGTTTTATAGAGTTTGAACTTCCTATAGAAGTTATCTATCAATTATAGAAGTTGAGTGAAATAGTACCATAGATTATATATGTGATAATGTCTACATCTGAGAAGGAAAGCACCCATAATGTATTTTCATTAAAGGCTCAAAATACCATCTGCTTAATCCTTACATCCTTATGCAGATGACTTATGAGCAGTTTTCAAAGTTTGAAAGAAAAGTAAAAATGTAGCACAGCCAAGGCATGCATTGATGAAGCAGGTAAAACTGATTTTTATATTTGCCTGGGGATGTGGTTCACTTCCCTGAATCTGGTTTGCATTGATCAGTGTTGATGGACTATGGATTAAATGTCATATCTAAGCCCCAATTTTCAAATCTTTTATCCTCAGGGGAAAAGACTATATTTATAATCCATGCCAATATCAAGATGGAATTTGACACATTCCAAAGTAAGAAACCCTAAGGAGAATACTATTTACATTAATAAGAGATAAAACTCTTTCAGATCAGAGTCTCATAGAGGTATATGTCGGGGATTAATTCAGCCAGTAATTCAAGTAGTTAAAGATATGTATTGAGGGTGTACTTTATGCCTGTCTTTCTGGGTATTGAGATACAGCAGTTAAGCAGACAGATTCCCTATACTCAAGCATTAATTAAGTACTAATTGTGTTATGGTGGCAGAAGAACAATATAATAGAGGAACAATATGAGTTTCCAGTGATTCAGAAAGAAAAACAAGTACATGTGAGAGAAATGGAAGGATAACGATGTTTGTATATATGATTTAAACTGGCTTATTGTGAAAGTAAATTATCACACTAAATTTTGGTCCATTATGAAAAAAAAAATATTCACAACACTTTCATTAACTAGAAAGAGACCTATAGAATATCTAATTAAAGTTTCTTATTTTGTAGATGAAAAACCTGAGACTCAAAGAGGTTATATGCCTTGCCCAAAGTCGCATGTTGAGTTATCAGAAGATAACTCCAGTCTATGCCATCCCCAGTCATTGTTCCCTTCTTCACATCTAATTTTGTTTTCTGAAAGGCCACAAAAAGACCTCTCTTATCATTGACATAAACAGAGGTCTAGTGGAAAAGCCTTTCTACTCCATTTTTAGTGTGCCCTTCTAGCACAGAGACTAATTGGCCAATATGAGTTTCAATAGAGAACAAGGCTTGTCTCATTTCTACTTAATTTATCTATATAGACACTAACCAGAGAAATATTTCAATGTTAAAAAGGCATAGTTGAAATAAATGTAGAAGAAAGTATTATCATTAGCATATACCACTGTAATAATTGTTGCAGATAAAATCTACTAATGGATGCTGACATTAGTGGGCAGACATTTGAGGAGAAAGAGGATATCAAGACATTAGTAGAATCTCAAAGTATCCACCCCCCAGATATATATCAGGTAGAAAAAGGAGAATAGTAGAGTCACAGTGGAGAAACCTGTCAAACAGTTGGTCAAGGTTAATACCATTAGTAATAAAACATATTGATATCATCTACCCTTGAGAACACAACATCACTTCTGTGGTATTTTCTTGCCAAAACTGCATTACCTCAATCTAATTGTGAGAAACTAAAATTGAGATAGATTCTATGAAACAACTAACCACTACTTATCAAGTGTCAAGATCATGAAAGAAAAGGGGAGTCTGAGGAATTGTCATGGGTCCTGGAACAGAAAAAGGACATATGGTGAAAAATAGGTGAAATTCAAATAAGGTCTGTAGTTTAGCTAATAGCAGTGGTATACTGGGGCTGACGTGAACCAGTGAGCAGGAGCTGATTCTATGCAACTTCACGTTTAGTAACGTTTTGTTGGTAGGTTGAAATACGCCATGGTAGAAGTGGGAACACAAGGAAATAGGCAAAGGCTGTAAATCAGGGCTTCCCTCGTCCCATTCCTGGAACCCGGCTTTAGCAACACACCACTGGTGAATGGTGTTGTGCCAGTGTTAATTTCCTGGTTTCCATAATTATGCTAAGATTATATAAGTTAACATTAAGGGAACTGAATGAGGAGTATATATGAATTCTTTGTACTATATTTGCAGTTTCTGTAAGTCTAAAACTATTTTAAGATAAAAATTTTAAAGAAAGTAATAGAGCAAGCTAAGTATTGTGAATACTGTAAAAGAGTAAAATAATCTGCATGTCTAAAGCCCTTATAGATAAGATAGAAATGTAAAGATAAATAGAGTCCCTGCCTTCAAGGATGCAGTATTTAATGTAGTTTAGAGTTCTTAGAAGATCTGGGGAACCTGGTGAATTGACAGAAACTTTGAGTGGTATGGGTTCTTTTTTTCTACTTCCTTCCTCCTCCTTCTCCTTCTTCTTCTTCTTTTTTTTTTTTTTTTGTTATGAATCAAACCCTAGAACCTGAGATTTTCCAGGAGTTAATCATAAAATAATATATGCCCTTGAACAGACTTAATTGAGTAAAGCTTCAAAGTAGAGTCTACAAAGAATGAAACCTTTGCAAAGATATTCTCATGTCTATTTATTTTTATTTATTTATTTATGGCTGTGTTGGGTCTTCGTTTCTGTGCGAGGGCTTTCTCTAGTTGCGGCAAGTGGGGGCCACTCTTCATCGCGGTGCGCGGGCCTCTCACTATCGCGGCCTCTCTTGTTGCGGAGCACAGGCTCCAGACGCGCAGGCTCAGTAACTGTGGCTCAGGGGCCCAGCCGCTCTGCGGCACGTGGGATCTTCCCAGACCAGGGCTCGAACCCGTGTCCCCTGCATTGGCAGGCAGGCTCTCAACCACTGCGCCACCAGGGAAGCCCCTCATGTCTATTTAGAATTGATTTATTTTAGTTAATATTAATCACTGATTGTGTGCCAGCTCTCCTGGTTCTGAAAAGAGAGTATTATTATATTTTATAAATGAGGAATCTGAATCTCTGAAATATTGTAATTTACCCAAGTTTTTGGTAATAGAAAATTACCTAAGACTTGAGCTTTCTCATTATTAGAAAAGGCATAGCCAATGTTAATAGTCGCAGCACAAGACATGGAGGTAACTCTGCATATAGTGTCTTCATTGAGAAATTATAGTCTAGCCTTACTTATGTGCACTTAATGGAATTGCCAGAACTGTGAGGTTCCCCTCCCTCCACAGATGTTGTTAATAATAAATCCTATTGCTATTTTATATATGTGTATATACATATTATATATGTATATGTATGTATGTATATGTATACATATGTGTGTATGTGTATACATGTTTATTAATGACTGAATTTAGACTTATATATGAAATGGGTTTTTTTCCAAAAATTAAAAAAAAGAATACTTCTAGAACTTGGAGAATTCCAACTCCCTTTAATTGAAACTGTGTTAAAAATCCAAATACTCTATGGTACTAAGAAAGACAGTTATAAGAGAAGGCCATATTTAATTTCATACTTGCTCATATCACATAAAGCTTATGATTTGTCCTTCATCTTGAGATGATTAAGATATTTCTGCAATGAGATGTTTGTTCTGGAGTGCATATTGTGTTACAGACTTAAAATTTTATATTAATTGGCAACTCAGTTCATTTGCTGAGCAAGTATTTTTATTGGTTATCCATGGTCGTATAACACATTACTCCAGATGCAGCAACTTAAAACAATGAACATTTATTCTCTCACAGGTTTTGCAGGTCAGGAATCAGGAGTGGCTTAGCTGGGTGCCTCTGGCTCAGGGTTTGACCCAAGGCTACAATCAAGGTGTCAGTTAGGGCTACAGTCATCCCAAGGCTCCATTGGGAAAAGATCTACTTCCAGGCTCACTTAGGTAGCTGTGGGCAGGTTTGGTTTCTCATGGACTGTTGAACTAAAAGCTTCAGATCTTGCTGACTGGTGGCTGAAGACCAATCAGGGCCTCTCCATAGGGCAGTTCACAACATAGCAAAACTGGTTTCCATCAGAGCGAGCATGTGAGACAGCCAGAAAGGGCAAGCAAGACATAAGCTAGAGTCTTCTTATAACCTAATCTCAGAAGTGGCAACCTATTACTTCTGCTGTATTCTGTTTATTAGTAGCAAGTCACTAGATCCAGCCTTCCCTTGAGTAGAGGATATTATAGAAACAGAAATCAGGTATCATTGGGAGTCATTGTAGAAGATGCCTGTCACAGCATTTATTAAATTAAACTGGATAATCCAATTTTTAAATAACACAAGAAATAAAAGTAATCATTTTATCTAATAGCTTCTGTTATGCTCCCTATTCTAGATGTAGTCAAAATCTCTGGAAGGTATAGAAAAGTAAAATGACCAATTGTAGCAATAATGTGATAAATAGTAAAGCTGTAGAATGAACAAAAGGTCACAAAGAGCCCATAAGGCATTCACTCTACTTGGGAGCTGTAAAAATGTTTATAGTGAAAAGGTATAACTAATATATGAAGAGAAAGCCTCATAATTAAAATCTAGCTATTTTGCATTTAGCCTGAATAATAACATTATTAAATATAACATTTATCTCTATATCGATTTATAAACAATTAGCTTAAAGTACATATAAAATTCCCATAGCTATTTTATATGTGTATATATGTATGTGAAAGATATGTATGTAAGCATATGTGTGTATGTGTATACACACAAAATATCACACAAAAGAGAATGAGAGGGATGTGAGGATAATGCAGCCTTTATGAATCATATTGTGATAACTTTACTGTGATGGCCTAACACATAACTTAGACTTTCTCAAGGATTTCAAATTAAAAAAACAAAAAATTTGATGGATATTAAGCTATGGAAGTTAATGTATAGTTGGTATTTAATGTCTTTTTAATAATTATCAACATGGCTGCTCTGTTCTGAAATTTTGGTCTCATGTCAGAGCTGATTTTAATAGGAGGTGACCATTTTATGATTCCCAAATAATTTACACACCAGTGTCAGCATCTGCTGCACAAGAGTACCATAATATGAACCTGATAACTTTTGAGCCAGAGTCTTTCACACAATTCATCATAATTTATTTTGGTGACATATACTTGACTTACAGGTGCTACATCTTTGTACTGAATAATATATTGTTTTATCAGTTGAGCTAAAACAAAATAAACATTCTATGTATTTTATTCAGTTTATAGTAAAGAAATATAGAACATACAAACATGCTTCAAGATTACAGCTGCATTTATGAAAAAGTTTTACTTTATTAAAGAATAGGCATCAGGAACTAAAAGACGAAAAACCTAGATGATAGAAATTTACTGAAATCTCCCTGTACAGAGAGAATGTAGTACTTGTTTGGCTTTGGAAAACACTTGCACAAGAACCAACCAAAATAGACATTTGATAGGAAACACCTGGGAGTGGAAATAGGCTAAGTTCTTACTTTAATCTTTTCAAAAGTAACCTTCTTAATGGTGTACAGCAAAGATATGTAAATCCAAAATTCAGTGTAGAAATGATCTTAAAAATGTTTTTCTGTTATATTAAACAGAAATAGTGAATCTCAAGTATGAATATATTCACATCACAAATATTACACTCCAAATCATGATAATTTGAAACTACAAAATAAAACTAAAATAAATGATGGCCAGTTGTAGTACAGACTCAGAGTGTATGTAAATGTCTGTGGCTTAACTGAAAGAATAATAGCTGACAGTCCTAGAAATGGGTTTGATTATGGATACTAAAAATATATAAACATTGTTTTCACTGCTTTCCATAGACATAAAAAATAAGAGCAACAACTCTCAAAAAGACAAGTCTGAATACATTTCAGTTCAAATTATTCCAGCAAAAATTAAGGAATACTGTAATAAAATGACTATTATGAAGAAAAGGGTAATAATGATGATAATGATAACCATATTGGATGTCTATTCTGTGCTGGAATTATGCTAAAATTTTATATACTTTTCATTACTGATAACAACTTTGAAATTTGAGTATTTATTATCTTATTTTTATAGTTTAAGAACATCTGAGACTCATAAATAATAAGCAGTAAGCCCAAGTCACACAGAGTGGGGGGAGCCCCAGCTGCCTAAATTTAAAGGTCAGAATCTTTCAGTACTCTTAGAATCATAGTTTGTAATACTAATGACTGTATTTGAAGAGATAAGAAATATTTTTTATAGAAATATGCACATTATCAAGACTCTCTAGGCAAAAGAAAAAGTAGGCAAAAATTACTATATGCTATATTTGTGAATCTTAGATAAACCTATATAGTAAGCTATTAAACTGACAATAAACATGAAATCAAGAACTAGAATAAATGTGGTGTAAATTAGATATCATTAACTTATGAATCCACACCATGGAAATTAAGAGAATCATCTCCATGCAAATAATTAATGCTGTTTAACCACCCAAGGGGTAAATAGAATAAGGTTCTAATTGCTCAGGTTGGTTTTATTTATGAGCAGTAAACAAAATTAAAGAATGTTGCTAAGTATAGAGTAGGCAACAATTACAGAATAGATGAAATGCTTTTCTTAGATTTGCTACACATTTGTGAATCTGGGATTCTTAAAAGGAATTTTAGAGCTTGGCAAAGGTGGTAGAAAATGAATAAAACTTAATTCAAAACAACCAAAATGTATCAGGAAAATGAGAGATTCACCTGCAAATAATTTAGGTCTGAGTACAAATACCCAAAAGTTAGAAATTAAATCTAAATGACATTTAAAAATCCACTCTTAAAAACAAACAAAAAACCTTTTTATTAGAGGGTATGTAGAATATTATGTTTTTGAGGGTCTTTGTTAAAATATAAATTGTACTTTTCCAATATTCTATACCAAAATCTTCTGTGAAGGGAATAAGATGTACATTGGCAATGGTAAGTTGTATTCTAGTCTCCTAGTCCTATACATTTATAAGAATAAGGAAGAGTCAGCTGGGATGCCCAGTTATGATGACTTCTTTCCTGTACAAATGTATTAGGTAGAAGAGAATAAACTCAATTTAAAGAACTGATTACTTGGGCTTCCCTGGTGGCGCAGTGGTTGAGAATCTGCCTGCCAATGCAGGGGACACGGGTTCGAGCCCTGGTCTGGGAAGATCCCACATGCCACGGAGCAACTGGGCCCGTGAGCCACAATTACTGAGCCTGCGCGTCTGGAGCCTGTGCTCCGCAACAAGAGAGGCCGCGATGGTGAGAGGCCCGCGCACCGCGATGAGGAGTGGCCCCCGCTCGCTGCAACTGGAGAAAGCCCTCACACAGAAACGAAGACCCAACACAGCCATAAATAAATAAATAAAAGAACGTGAATTTCTAAAAAAAAAAAAAAAGAACTGATTACTTGTCAGACCAAGTATCTTTACATTTTTATAATTTATCAAAGGATGAGCCTCTCTCCTAAGGTAAATGTGGAACTTTTCTGAACCACTTCTGTGAGTGGTACAACTGTTAACTACAGAATGATTTAGGACATTCCAGTGACACCTATGAGAGTGGGTGATTACCACTGCTTCATGACAACTTCATATTCGCTTGCCATACCTTCTCATCATTTCTAGATGCACAAATAATGTGACTGTCCAACTATGACCACTTGGGTCCCAAATGTGTTGAGTCTTCATATAACAACTAAGCACTCATTTTTTTATGGTTTAGTAGTAGTATCTGGAATGTGTTTTATTTCCTTTGTATTATGAAATGAAATCTATCTTTGCTATTTTTTATCATTTTCAGTATCACATTTTGCAACTACATTTTGTGATTTCTGTATAATGAGGAGTAATTAATGCACATTAGTGAAACTCATCTTTATTGTCAAAATTTTTATTTAAGCTTGGATTGAACATGCTTATGCATGACTGCTTCTGATTTTACCTGCAAAATGATGATTTTTGTGGTCCAGTGAGCAATAAATGCTTTCTACCTCTCTCCCGTATTTACCAGTAGGTAATAACGAAATGTCACAGACTTGAAGATCATTAAACTTATATTTGAGATCCCTTTCAGAATGTGTCACCTTTCCTGCTGCTGTGTGCCTTTTCTCCTCTTTGTTGTGCCTCATAAATTTTTATGACCTTTTTGCGTTAGAAATCTGTAATTTTTCCCAGAGCTTCACTAGGTATCTTCTAGCAGTAATAAAAATCTTGTCACGTTCCATTGCACCTACTTTTAGAGTAAGGCCTACTGGCTTCACTCTGCAGCATATTAGATAAAATAATCAATATACTCAGGTTGAAAAATTAAATGCAGCATTTGTGTAGCCATTGAGTTACTGTGCTTTGAACTTGGAACAGATGTTTTTTTAGGAGATTTGCTGAATTTCTTGAGAGTGGGTATTCTTTTCCCTCTTTTTGTATCTTTGAATCTACTTGATTTTGCATCTTAAAAAAAAAAAAAAAATTACCCAAGACAGTTGGCTTTTCTCAAAAAACAGAACATTGTAACTACTGAAAAACAGTTGTAGCATTTTCAAAAAATTTCCTTAGAAATTGCCTTTACCTTTTGAGTAAATTCTGATTCTTTTTTTAGCTTGTAGTTGTGACCTTTATATGTATGCTCATCTCTACTCACCTCTGTTTCTTAGTCTATGCGGACTTACAGCGTGGTTGTAAGATTTCTACTACAAAACCACATTGCCTATTGAGAATGGAATTTTAATATTATGAACGGACGTCCATGTCCTTTTTTCCTTACCCAATACCAGTTAAAGTTGACATTGAACTCCATCTCTGTCCCCATATTTCTCCTATAGCCTGATGCTTTTCTAGAATGAGAAAAATATTTCTTAAATATCCCATTTCAGTGTGAATAATATATAGTCTCTAGAGTACATTCTTTACATAGTCAATTTGGAAAAGAATGGTTAGGCACTTAAGGAAATGATTGCCTCATTGTTTCCCCATGGGTCTCAGTTCGTTGATTATTCTGTGAAATTTTTACAATCCCAAAGACCATAGAACATGGAATTAATTCATTTATTCAACAAATATTTGTTGAGCGTCACTGTGAGCTAGGTAGGCATTGTGCTGGATCCTAGATATAAAGTAGTTTATAAGATATGCAAGAACTTGCTAATCATAGTTTTGTTATGATTTAAATATGTTGTGCATTAAATGTAGATTTTCTTGTTTCAAAAGTAAGATACACTCCTAATTTTCCCAAGGTAGCCCAGTAAGGATCTTTAAGCTGTAAACAGTATGAAATTTAACTGATTTGATTGTCCAATCAACATGTAATTTTAGGGCCTGGTAGAAGGAAATCTCTGCTCTTTTCCCAAATGTCTGAGGATACAATGAGGTTTTTACTTATAACTTGAGGATGGTTGAAGACACATCCTTTGCAGTTTAAAGGCCATGGAAAACAATCCAGAATTGCATTTAAAATAAGGAAATCAGAGTAGATGCCCAAAGAGAAGGTGAAGAAAGCAAATTGAAACCTGTCCAGTAATGCATCACAAAGGAAAGTGTAGCTGGATAAATAGATTTTTAATCTTAAATTCCACTTTGATTTATAAATTCAGTAATTTTATTACTAGATAATAATGCCTAAGAAGAATGCAAATTATGTTTCACACTTTAAATTATCATTATTAGTAATTTTTATATTTTATTGGAAATGCCAGCTCTCATCTGATCTTCAAAAAGTGTAACATATGGGACTGGGACCCAAAATTGATTAATAACTCAAGTTGATTAAAGGCTGTATTGTAAAGCCAAATGGCACACAATATTTCACACTGGTGCCCACAAAGCCATTTTGGTATATCCCCTGGATGCAGCCAAGTTCTATGGTGAGAATCTACTGAATGGGTCCTGGCACAGTGTATGCTGGAGCAACCAGCTCTTGCAGGCTCGGGAGTGCATTTCTCCCAACTCTACTATTGGTGAGTTCACAGTGACAGCCAGCCGTGATGGGAGTATTTACACCATAGACATTGGCAAGTGCTGCAATCAATTTATTTCTCCCAGAAAGTCAGTCATTAAACATTATCCAGACACAACTGGCCCTGGAGGAATGAAAGATCCTGGAGGAATGGCCCTTTTGCCTCCTCTGTAGGTTCCTCATAGGAATTGCAGCCAAGCTTAGCATCTCAGCACTCAGGTCTGAGCACCGCCTCTGGACCAGACAGCTCTTATTCCTCCCAATATAAGCAAATTCTATGTTTACCAGTAGAGGTGAGAAAATTGTTCACTCACTTTTCCTCATAGGGAGTGAAATCTCTTCCTCTTTATCTCTCTCCCTTTTCTACCTTTCCCCTTTCATATGTGTACATACAAAATGCATATGTGTACTTTTACTTATTTTTAGAAACTCAGACCACATCATTGTGAGAATAGCTGACTTCCAAGAAAAAGAGGTTTAATTTATTAAAATTTGTCTATTTAAAGTTGGAGAAGTGATTTTAACAGAAGTGAAGTAATAAGGCAGGTTCTTGTGTAAGCAAGATTTATATAATACCAAAATTCATATAATACTATAGTAATATACAGTTATATGTAATACTAATAAAAGTTTAATATATTAAATTGCTTGGTTCTCTGAATGATATATGACATTTGCTTTGGTATCATTTAATGTCACCTAGAAATTATTCTGCTATATGCTACAATTTGCAAAAATATCTCTGTATAATGAACAATTCTAGCATTTTCCCTCTCTTTTAGATTTCTAGGCACAATGCTACCATATGCAAAAATATATGGGTAATGAACGATTCTGGCATTTCTCCTGTCAGATTTCTTGCTTTTGGAAAACTTAACGGTCCACTGATATCATTGCTGTTAAAATGTAATAACACTGACTTTGTCATTAAGAAACATTAATCTTACTTCAATATTTGCTATTAAAAGACATATTCATTTATTTCTTTCATATAATATATTGTGTCATAATATCACAGAAGACCATGAAGCTCAAATCTGAGTATGGGTCTGGCACCTGGGGAAACAAGTTAACCATACACTGCAGTGTACATTCCCACTGCATTGTACATTCTCCAAGTTGTCTGGAGGCTCATCCCACAAGTTGGGGAATGAGAAGCCAGGAAGTCTCAAATTCTTTTAGATCACTCTCATTCCATCTAGTAAATTACCTGTCTCTGAGATATTTTCAAGGCCAGAAATGATAATGTACTTACAAGAGGTCATTGCGACTTTTGTCCACTCATCAGAATAGGTCTAATGTAGTGTAGCTAACATGAAAGTCTAAATGCATTTCTGTGAGTGTCAAGCTGGTAGCAAATGCATTTTCCCTCTGCAATTGACCATTTCTGCTCCTGTCTCTCACATTCTTACCAGATGGACAGTCAGTGAACAGGTTATTCTCTCCAGAGGGTTATCTTATAACAGATGTGACTATTTAAAAGAGCCATGCTGCAAAGATCTGAAAGATTTGAAAGAGGCTTATCCATCATACCTTAGTTAGTACTACTGTCTTGGTAATTATAAACTAGCCCCCCCTTGTGTTTGATATCTTATCTCTTTGAAATAATACTTCTATGTTCTTTTAGGTGCTATGCCTTATAATATTGGGATGTACTATATGACACGCACTAGTTGTGTAGCAACAGTTAGACTTAACAGTATCACAACAAAACCATTATGTATCAAGGCAGTGAAAGAGCTAGTGTGTTAGGAAGCATTATCCCCCAAGTGAGAGGAGTTAATAACAATCTACTCGTAATGTGTTAGCTGAAAGTTTGGTATAGTCAAAAGAGTAAAATACAGGGGCCCAAAGATCTGGGCCCTGATCCTAAGGCCTTCCCTAAGTCTATGTAACCATGTGTGAGCAAATTACTTGTGATGGAGAGGGAGGTTAGAAGGGGGCTTCCCAGTTAGGTCAGAAACCCTAGTGTAGAGATCCTTAAAATTATAAATTGTTCACTCATAAAAAGCAAGGAGACTTATTATTTTATCCTGATATTGTTGAAAAGAAACAGCTTTATGGAAGAGGTTGTTATATGTAGCACATTTTTAAACCTCAGGTAGCCGAGGGAAGTTGGAGAGATTATGAATTGTGGCTCAGTTGTCTGAACGGAAGCAGTGGTCTGACCTCCGGAATGAAGGCTTGAGGGTTTGGGGAAATATTTTGTCACTCTGGCTATCAGTTTCTTTTTCTATAACATTGTGGATTTGAAATAATCTTATAGGTTCCAGAATCAGAAGACCTGCATTGAAATTTCAGCTCTGTCACTTACTAGTCGTGTGATATTAGCACAGCAGTTAAGACCCTTTCTGTTGACAAATAGCAGGAAATCTAACTCTCACAGGCTCAAAAAAAAAAAAAAAAGGCAAAAGAACAAAATAATGGAATTTATTTATTGCTCACATATTATGGACTCCAGGAAAAACCTGTCAAACCATATCGCTAGACCTCCCTTCCTTTGTCGTGGTGGCTACTAGCAGCTATGACTTTACTTTGAGTTCATATACTTTGGAAGAATTACACAAACTTGAGTCACATACTCCCCTGAATCCATCCCTATAGTTAGATGGATTCCCTGGGCTGACAGATCATATTCTAGTCTAATACTCTAGCCCTTACCCCCTTGAAATTAATGGAATTGGGCAACAATTGAAGTTACTTTTTAATTTCTTGTAATGAAATCAATTATTTAAAATGATATGTTGCATTAAAAGCATTTAGTAATCATGATAACAGTCATGCCTTGATTTTCTCTCACTGGCAAACAATATTGCTTAATTGTGTTTTGAACTGTTTTCATCCAATGTAAGGAGAAGAGAGTCATATTCTTTACGTCAAAGTGAAGTAAAAAGTCTGAACATGTTATTTCTGTATTTCCCTTGTGTTTCTAATTAAAGCATAGTGCTTTGAAATTTAATTGAGACCCTTGGGACCAGAGGGTCTCTGCATTAAGAAAGTTAGGTTTCCACATGTGTGCAGTTTCAGTTAATTGCAGTGTTGTATGAAATATGTGTGATGATACATTCAGAAGAGAGAAATTTAATTTTCTTTGGCATGTTTCTGGCAAACATTTTCAGTATTATTGTTCAATAAGCTGAAATTATTTATAGAATTTATATATATAATATATATAACAATATATATTTAACAATATTACAGTGATTAAGAATTAAAGTATGAAATGTTTCTTTCTTTTAAAATTTCAACTTTTTGCGTATAAGTGGCAAATAAAATTGTAAGATACTTAAAGTGTACGTCATGGTGATTTGACATATGTATACACTGTAAGAGGACTCCCTTCATCTAATTAACACATCCAACACCTCAGATATTTATCTTTTTTTGGGGGGGTGGGGTGAGAACATTTAAGTTCTACTTTCTCAGCAAATACAACACCACTTTAGCAACTATAGTCACCATGTTAAACATTAGATCTTCACACCTTACTCATCTTATAACTGAAAGTTTGCACCCTTTTATCCTATTTCCCCCACTCCTGAGATTATTTCGTTTTCTTTTAATAACTTATGAACTCATCTTAGAAGATATTTAATGGCATTGCGCTTATATGAAAAGTGAACATCTTTTTTTAAATAGCTGAAATATTCTTTTACATAAGTTTTCATTACAATCACAATCATTTTATGGTAGAGCAGTGCCTAGATTTAAAATTTCCCTCTTAGAATTTACTTTTCAGACTCAGACTCTTATACAGTAATGAATTACAGAATATTATAATTGAGCTTGACATCCTTATTTTAAATGTTCTTTGTGACAGAATACTTGGCTGGTCATTATTTTATTGGTGTCTTAATTCTTGTTCAAAATTCCAGTGTCTTTTTAACGTATTTTTCCCATAGAAAATGAAAGTTCATTATATAAAATTTTAATATATAGAAAAGTAAAAAAGAGGAAAAACAACTTCCTTATTTTTAACACAACCTCTTTCAAAATTTGTGTACATTACTCATGCATATTTCTATGCAATAAAAACATGTATGATATTTTAATTTTACCATGTTTAGAAAATTGTCTTCATTTATTAATTAATTTATCAAACATTTGTGAAGTTTCTACAAAGTAGGGTGACCAAAATTTCCAGTTTGCCTGGGATCTTCCTGCCTTTATCAATGGAAGTCTCAAATACTGGGAGATCTGACAGTCCCTGGCAAACTAGCATGATTAGTCATCCTACTATGAAGAGAGAGATGAATAACAATAGCCTAAAATAACATTGAGTTTAGTGTGGAAACGATAGGATATACTCTGAAGTTGCTATATCTTAAACTCTTCATTTATTAGTATTTTTTGTGTTGCTGAATAATTTTTCAGTTGTACTTTTATAACAAACTTCTGTTGTGTGGATGTAAAATAAGTTTATAAATCTGTTCCTTTAGCTTAGACTTTTGAATCATTTCTCAGTTTTGTTGTTGTAGACAACAGTGATGTGAACATCTCTGATTACAACTCTTTTTTATGTTTATGATGATGTCTTAAAGATAGAGTCTAAGATATGGAATTGCTGAGATGAAGAATATAAATTTTTTAGGTCTCTGATACATGCTGCCAAGTTGTTCTCCAAAAATATTTTAACAATTTATATTTCCATTTATATTTCTCATCCAAACACTAAATTTATTCATCTGGAATAATTTTCCTATAGTTTATATAGGAAACAATATTCAACATGGTTTCCTGAAAGATAACTCTAAAGGGCAGTAAGAGGAAATATGCTTACATTTGCCATCTGAGAGTTTTAGTTAAATGTAACAGTCTTATTGAGACCTCAAAAATCTTTAACTCCTTAGGCTCCAAAAAATGGATTTCCATTTGGGATTTTAACAGGTAGTCATATTAGAAAAATTCTCAAAGTTAGAAGGGTTAATAACACTGTTAAGATTTAGAAACCCTTTACCTTACTTTAGGAGATGATACGTGAATGAGTGACAACAGTAACTCATTTCCTTTTTGACTGGAGGCTTTGTTAGTCAAGGTTGTGAATCCGTCTTCACATAAGAACTCCTTTTTTAAAAAATCTGATATCAGATTTTCAAAGTAAGTTTAAAACTTGGCTGAGAATTATTTAATACTATGTGTGGAGCTGTAGGATAAGGATTCTGATAGTTTTCCCGGGACAGAGAAGACTCTAGTGATCAAATACAGATATTATCCTTTGGCTCAAAGTAGCTTAGTAACTTAGAAAAAATAATTTATTAAGATGTTCTTTAACACAGTTCTTTAGCACAGAAGAATAAACTTTTTTTTTTTGAGAAAAAAAAATTTTTAACATCTTTATTGGAGTATAATTGCTTTACAATGGTGTGTTAGTTTCTGCTTTGTAAGAAGAATATTTGTTTCATTTCTTGTTAAACCATAATAAATATTGCCAACTAGTTTTTAACTTTCATAAACTAAATATTCAATTAACTTTGAAAATGCAAGATTGAAATGGTTTTACTAGTAATTAAACACTTAACACAGGATGAAAACATATTTACTTTGGCTTAGTAGTTTTATGCTAGCAAGTATATGCTTAATATTACATAACTATTACAACTTTTTGCCTCTATATTCAGCATACACTTTAACACTAAATTAAAATTGATTCATCATGAGAATGTGAGGCCAGGACAAAAGTTATTTTAAAAAATAAAAATTTTATGGGTTAGACATACAAGTGTGTTAATTGTCTTTATTCTTTTATAAAATAAAACCACAATAAGCCTCATTTTGACATAAGCTCTCCTTGCTTATTAACGATTGATAGTACAAGCATATGATAGAGCAAGTAAAGGGGAACCAAAGGATTCAACAGAGCTAAAGAAATTTAGATAGGATTCATATGTAAAATGAATTGTCATGTAAGAATCAGAGTTCTACTATCTGCTAAGTAACATCTATAAGAATAAATAGGATATTAAAAGCCTTTGCATAATAGTGAACATGTTAATTGTTTAAATTGCATAAATGCAACATTAAAAGTTTCCTGTATTTAATTGATACTTTGGAAACTATATTTAGTAAGCATTCAAATTATTTGAAAAAGAACATCAAGTCTCCAAATGAATGAAAGTCATACTAAAGGAAAGAGGAAACTTTCTGAGAATCTGTCATATTCTACTGTGTGTTAGGTCAGTAAATTTACTCAACAATTCTATGAAGTATCACTAATTCCAATTCATTGACAAGAAAACAAAAATTCAGAGAGGTTATGCAACTTTTCCAAATTTACATGGCCAATAAATGGTAGAACCTCTCTTTAAATTTATGTCTGTCTCCCAAATCCATAATTTCATCCACTGGATCACACAAATATTAATGGTAGACACTGGGATACTTATTTTTAGAATGTTTTAAAATTTTTCCATTTTTCAAATAGTGCTCATTTAAAAATCTTTGCACACATGTTTTTGTGCAAGTATGTAATTAATTCCGTAGGATAGATTCTAGGAGTTAAAAACTGAACAAAGTGAATATTTTAACTCTTGATATATTTGGTACTGCCAAATTATTTTTTCCACAGTCTTAGCAATTTTCAGTACACAGTGTAGAAGAGTAACTGTTTTCCTCAACCTTGCCACCAATGGAAATTATGATATTTTTTATAATAATGTTCTGTAGTATATGTGAAAAATAGTATCTAATCCAAGAAGTTAATCTCATTATTAAGCATTTTAAGGAGAATTTTTTTTTTTATTATTTATTTATTTGGTTGCATTGGGTCTTAGCTGCAGCAAGCAGGCTCCTTAGTTGTGGCACACGGGCTCCTTAGCTGTGGCATGCAAACTCTTAGTTGTGGCATGCATGTGGGATCTAGTTCCCTGACCAGGGATCGAACCCGAGCCCCCTTCATGGGGAGAACGGAGTCTTAACCACTGCATCACTAGGGAAGTCCTAGGAGAATTATTTGTAGTATACCAAAAAAATTTTTAAAAATTTATTTTTATTCCAGCAGACAAAATTAAGTTGAACTATGGTGTTCCATGATGATTTAATCAAAACTCATTAGACTGAATTACTTATTTAGAGACAAAGACCTAGTGTACAATAACCCCCTAAAAGCTAACATTAACATAGTTGTTGGAGCCAATGATTTCCTTACAGCCATGATTTCTCTGTTTTTTTAGCTATCTATCATTGACATTAAATATTTGCAGAGCTAATCCTTCTTGATTTCATAAATTCCTGGAAATCGGGAAATAGTTTTTACCATCTGCAAAGAGTAAGCTTGGTCAAAAGAGAAAATATCCCATTAAGCAGATGGAGACAATTCAAGGTAATCTCTCCATCTCAAGTAGCTTAACTTAATCACATTTGTAAATTCCCTTTTGCCTTATAACATTCACAGGTTTCAGGGAATAGGATATCTTCGGGGGGAAAATTATTCAGCCTATCAAAAAGATACAAATCACTAATCATTAGTATTATTTATTGTGTATTTTTATTCATTGTTTTTATGCTCAACTGAAGTGCACACTTTACAAGATAATTCTTTCAAGAAGAGTAAAACTTGTGAATTCCTTAATTGATTCATTACTCTTTTCAGCCATTTATTCAGAGATCCATAGTCATTTGAACCTTTAGATTTCTTTAACGTAGTATGGTATTATATAACTGTATAGCAAACTAACACAAATGGTCCTACTGAGTTCTCTTTGTACTTTGTACTTCTATCTAAATTAAGAAATATACAAAACACGATTAAGTACATTCAATTTCCATGGCTATGGTCACACAATTACTGGAAACATTTTATCTGGGAAAAGCTTGCATATATTTGTGCAGTCGCTTCCTTTTCTAATCTCTCTTCCCTATTTTGAGCAATCTCCATCATGCTCTTCAACCCTCATGTATGGAAAAATTAATCTGGACATGGTAATAGTGGTGCTAGGGGAAATAAACAACAAACTTGAAAAAACATTTCTTTAAGAGTTAAAGATAAATAGCTGTGTCTTCTCGGAGTACTTATGCTAATGTACATCAGTAATTTCCAAGAAGGTAATTTAGTATGTGATATTTCCATAACTTTAATTAATCACAGACATTTTTTGTACTTGGAACCTCAATTAACATCTTCAGCAACTAATGAATTACAGAAATACTATACATTAAGTATCCACAGACCTTTATTTACAATGGAGAAATCTGAAAAGCTCTAAAAACTAAAAGATAGTTCTTAACTCATTTGGAATCAAAACTAAATGAGAATGATGAGGAGTCTTCTTTGTGTGTTTGTATGTCTTTTCATCACATATATTGTGGGTCTTGATACCTTTGCTACAGAAATATGAATCAGCTTGATTTTGAGGTGCTGCTGCAGACCCCCCTGGCAGTGTTATATAAAACATGGTATACGCACAATATTGCCTCCTGGCTGTGTTATATAAAACATGGTATATGCACAATATTGCCTCCTGGCAGTGTTATATAAAACATGGTATATGCACAGTATTGCCTTTCTAAATCTCCATTCTCAATATTTAGGTGTATCACATTCAGGGGTTGCTGATAAAGAGTTATAAACCTGTATTTTTTAAAACTGCATTATTTCACAGATGGCAAAAAAAAAAAAAGTCTTTTTTTCTTTAAGTTGGTGACCTCAGATCTCAAATGCATCCACATCCCCACCCAAGAATGCTACTATAGTTTCTTAGAGTTCTTTGGAAATAGAAGCAATCAGTAGAGGCTTGCCAAATTTTCCCATCACTGACACTACTAACCTAGCTACATGAGTACCATGCACTCTGTTTAACTTCCGGGGCAGAACTTGAACAGTCTTCATGCTTACTTAAGGCCACTCTGTGATGTCATCTGCTCACTGCTTCCGCAGTCCTCCCAACAACAAGCAAGTACAGTAAGTCACCTACATATGAACCTTCAAGTTGCAAACGTTCAAAGATGCGAACATGCATCTGGTTCCAGCAAGGAACCACCAGAACCTGTGCCATCAACGTCAGGTATGAGTGAAATTGCAGCTTGCCTTCCATCTCCTATTGCTGAAAATCCTTCAGCTCTACCATCTCCCATCACTTCCTCTCCCTCCTCCAGTCAGTAACTCTTCTTGCCTGTTCACTTGATGCCAGCCCCTCCATGCCAGCTGTTGTACTGTACTACTGTACTTTTCAAGGTACTGTACTGTAAGATTAAAAGTGTTTTCTTCATTTTTTGTGTTTGTTTTTTTAACGTATTATTTGTGTGAAAAGTATTATAAACCCATTAGAGTACAGTACTATATAGCTGATTGTACTAGTAGGGTACCTAGGATAACTTTGTTGGACTTACGAACAAATAGGACTTACGAACACGCTCTCGGAACGGAACTCGTTAGTATGTAGGGGACTTACTGTATGTGAATGTGCACACACCCATGAATCTTAAGTTTCTCCCTTTCTGTGTCCTCCTTCCCAGCAGGAGGCAAACATACTGTAGTACCTCTTCGATTACATACAACACTCTTACCTCTCTAAATACCATGCACTCCCTTCCATCCTCTCCCCTTTAGAGCAAAACTCCCAAGTAAGCTGTCTAAACTCATACTCTCTACTCCTCCATTTGCTTTTCTCTTTTCAACCCTGTCCACTCCTGTCCATTGAAATTTCTCTTACCAAGTTACTAATAATCTCCATTGTTACAATTCAGTGGTCAGTTCTCTGTCCCCATATTACATCATACTTTGACCCAGCCAATTTGTTACTCAGTTTCGAAAGTAATTTTTTACTTTGCTTCCAATTTTAGTAGCTTTATTTTTTACTTTCTGCCTACCTCAAGGCACTTTCACCGGTATCTCTTCCAGACCTCTAAATGATCTAGTGGCCCAGTGTTTAGTTAGAGGACTCTGTCTCTTCTCTGCAGTAACTGCATGTGATTCCATCTATCCTGTGGCTTCCAAATTTGTAAATTTACCACAGTGTCTCTGCTGTGCTCCAGACTAGCTTATTTATTGTCTATCTCCAAGGGAATGTCTAACAAGAATTCCAAACTTGATGTTTCCAAAACAAGAACTGTTGATTTTCCTTTACAAACCTATTGCTTTCCTACTTCTAAAATAATTTTTAACATCAGTAGATTATGTCATTCATCAAAATGCTTAGTCCATAAACTTAAGGGTCATTCTTGAAAGATAATTTTTCTTATACCTTCAAAACCTTTGTCCAATTCTGTCACTTTTCACCATGATTCCTTCCACTGTCCTAGTCAAAGTTACTGGAATATCTCACTTAGATTACTCCCGAAGCCCCTATCTCCCTACTTTCTGTCTTTTTTAGCAGCAGCAAACCTGAGCTTTTCAAAATGTAAATTAGTTCATGCCTCTCTTATCAAAACCTTCAAATACCTTCTCACCACATTCAGGTAAAAAGAAAATTCTTACACCCAATAGAATTGAAAACAGGTATTCAAATACTTGTACATGCATATTCATAGCAGCGTGATTCACAATAACCAAAAGTGGAAACACCTCAAATCTCCATCAACTGATGAATGATAAGCAAACCATGTTATGTACATACAATATAATATTATTCAATCATTAAAAAACAAAGTGCTGATTCATGCTACAACATGGATGATCCTCAAAAACATTATGTCAAGTGAAAGAAGCCAGTCACAAAAGGGAACATGTTATATGATTATATTTATATGAAATATTCAGAATAGGTAAATCCATAGATACGGATAACAAGGCCCCTAATTAGCTCTTCAACCTCATCCCTACCACTCTCCGTTTATATCCACTGTTCTAGCTACTCTGGTCACTGCATATTCTGTTTCTTAGTATATTCTCACTCAGTTTCTTTGTGATTGCTTTTTTCTCTGGTTGAATATCTCTTTAGTCAAATCCTGAAATGGCTTATTCTGGTATCTTCTTAAAATATCACTTCCTTGCAAAATATCACCTCCACAATAGCTCATGCAAAATTTCCATAGGATAATAGTTGCTTCCTAAATTCAGATCTCCCCAGACATCTTCCAAAACCCATGTAGATTGTAAGCAGCATAACTACCCACACACAAAAAAATCTCTAATGTAACTAGTATACAGGAAATACAACAAACTTAAAATTACCTGAGTGTAAGGAAATAAATTCCTGTAGCAGCAGAGTCTGGCTCTGGAGCCCACGCTGAATTAGGGAGACGGACAGAGACTGTGAAACACAAGAGAGGAAGTGGAGGCCTAGCAGTGGCTGACCACAGATAAAATAACCCCCAGAAAGAGAGATACTGAAAACAAGTCCAAGGAAATACTGAGCACAGGTCTAAGAACAGGTGAGGAAAAAAAGGCGCTTGAAATTATGTGGGACTAAATGTAACAGTCTTGGGAAGATACTATTTCTGAGCAAGAATGGGCAAATTAGAAGGGTGTGGAACATTCCTTGGAAGCTCTGTACTTAAGAGAAAGAAAAGGAATCAAGGGCTTCCCTGGTGGCGCAGTGGTTGAGAATCTGCCTGCCAATGCAGGGGACACGGGTTCGAGCCCTGGTCTGGGAAGATCCCACATGCCACGGAGCAACTGGGTCCGTGAGCCACAATTACTGAGCCTGCGCGTCTGGAGCCTGTGCTCCGCAACAAGAGAGGCCGCGATGGTGAGAGGCCCGCGCACCGCGATGAAGAGTGGTCCCCACTTGCCGCAACTAGAGAAAGCCCTCACACAGAAACGAAGACTCGACACAGTCATAAATAAATAAATAAAAGAACGTGAATTTCTTTAAAAAAAAAAAAAGAAAAGGAATCAAAAAGTTGAAATTAAAAAAAAACCCTACAGAAACAGAAGAGAATCACTGTATCAGAGAACCCCAATGCATTAAGAAGAGATACCCTCAATAAAGAAATTGCTTTTCACTTTAACTGTACAAGACAGTGTTGGTCAACATAGAAATGTGTAAACCACTAAAATTCTCTTTGGCCTCTCACCAGCTATTGCTTGTTTAGGAAAAAAATAAGTTATTTCAAAATTAACAGAAAATTATTGACAACATTTATACCAATCTACTATAAAAAGAAAAGAGATATTGAGTATCAAAAAATTTTAACTGATGAAAATTCTCCCCCCACCCTCTCACTTACACATACACAAAAACATCCAAGAAACAAAGGAAAACTGAAACAAACACCAAAACCTTAATCAAATGTCTTTTAAAAAATCACTTGCAGATATGAAAAAATACATTTTGAATAAGTGACTCTCAAAAATAGAAATGGACAAAATATAAAAGGATGTGAAATCAGAGTTGAGTAGATCAGAAATGAAAGAGAAGAGATGGGAGAAAAGGACTTCAATAATAAAGACTCAACTGAAAGTTGCTTAAGGAAGAATAGATTCTCATGGATTTTTCTTTTTTTAATAAGTGCATTGATGACGCAAATGTGTGGAGAGCAATGAAAGAGCCAAAAAGACAAAAACAAAGTGAAGAGCTAAAAATAATTGTTGAAAAACGTGATAGATAATATCTAAGAAGATACAGATTTCTTAAAATTGGAATCCCTAAAGAAGAAAACCCAAACATAGGAACAGAAAAAAAAAAAAAAATTAAGGCTTAACTCGAGAGGTTTTCAGAAATAAAAGATCTTCAGTTACATATTGAAAGAGCACATTTCATTAAGTCTTAAATACACCCTAGAAAAACTTTTAGCCCTTATGGATATTTTTTGAAAGTCCTCTGGGTTTCCAGGCAAAAAGATGAAGTTACTTCCAAAAAAAGAGAAATCACGTTGGCATCAAACTTCTCCACAACAATATTCAAAACAAGACAACAATGGAACCCTGTTTTCAAAAAAATACAAAGGAAAGACTATGTGAGCCAAGCTGTCTTTCATGTGTCAAGGTTATTAAAAAATAGTATTAAACCTGAAAGAATTTAGAGAATTCTATACTCACTAGGGGCTGAGCTTTTTCCATCTTAGTGGTTATTAAACTCTGACAAAATGATGGACAGTAATCACTGAATATATTTAATCGTAGATCTAAGACTAAAACAGAGGTGTGAAAAGGGATAGAATAATAGTGGTAAATATGGTCTAACAAATTAGGAATCTTGCAACTTCAAATAAATGGAGGATAAAGAAGAGAAAAATGGAAAAGAAAATAATTTTCATAAAGGTGATAGACATGTGACAAAGGGTAACATTTAAAGCTTAATTAGTAGGCTAAATAAAGAAAAAAAATGGACTAAGCTTCATTAATGCTTAACCCTATCTCTCAAAGAGCTCAAAATTTTTCTAGGAAAAGTAGAACATATACATTCATGATTTCTCTTATAGCTAATTTCTGAAAAAGTTTTTTAAAATAACATTTAAAAAAGTATGTCTAGATGCTAGGAAGGAATTTCTAAATAAAAAAATAATGAAAATTCTATTTTGAATTTAGAAATCTGTTAAAAATTGAGCAAGAAGTCATACACTGTATTTATGTCTGCTGTTTGTTGGTTAAAATGTACAGAAATATAAAGATGCCTTTGCAAATGAAGTAGCAGCCTTTGAAATATCCTTAGTTTAATTCTTATTCTGTTTGGAATAAGCCAAAATTTCTTTCTTTCCCTTCCTTCCTCCCTCTCTCCATCTCTTCTTTCCTTCCTTTATTTGTTTCTTTTTCTTTTTTTCTTCTGAAAATGAATATATTTTTTGAAACTATTCTTGTAGATTGTATGTGTGGGTGGGTTTTATTTTTTTATTTTTTATTTTTTCTCTTTTTGTTCTTGTTTGTGTGTTTTGGTGGTGGTGATCATGGCAGCAGTGGTACTGATATGTCATGTAAATCATCTACTTCCAAATGCATTTTGAAACATAGTGTGTAGCAATTTTTCTTTTGTGTTCCTTTGCATCAGCTATAGCTAGCTGTTTTCAATATTTTTGCTTAATGAGGTCAAAAGCAATATAAACAGAATTTCTCCTTGCAAATTAATCTCATACAGCTGCATTCAACTATGAAAGAGCTCTCAGAAAAGACTACCCATTAATTTCCATTTCAAAAATATTTTGTAAAGTGGTTCCTGGGCCTTTGTTAATGGCTTGCCTAGTGTCCTCCGGATCACCATATGCTGTCATCACAAAATACCAGGTCTATAGAGAAATGGCCCTCTGATTTTTTTAGGAAGTTGGGAAAATAACACCAAGTCAAATCAGATAATTCCATTTCTTTAATCAAGTACTTCTGTGATTTTATGGCATAAAAAACAGAATTTTTAAAATTCCTTATACAACGTCTAGTAGAACTGGCAGTAGATGAATAAGACAATGTCTGAGTGGATGTGAGTGAACTAAAGGAATCTACTGAATGAACTGGGTGACCTTCCATGTTTCCTAATCCAGGAGAAAACAATATGTAACTGGTAAGCAGGATGATGTCTTAGTGGACCATCATCACCCTTGTTTAAGCTGGAGATAAATGGCTGCTCTGTACAGGGGGAAAAAATAATCAGGGTTTGGTGAAAGGTTAGACAGAAGGATGCTAAACACCAAGGACTTCATCATCAGTAAGGAGAGCACAGTCATTCCTCTTATAATGAAAGCATAAAACCAAAGCTGGATAAAACCAAAGGGCTGTTCCAGGAGAAAAGTCTATCTTATTCTCTTTAATATATGATGTTTATATAATCATCTTGCTATTTCATTCTTCTTTGTCAGGGAGAAATCAGTAGCTTGAATTAGATCTTTTATTTTTTGTAACATAAGGAGGTAAATTCTGTTTGATTCCCTTTCCCACAATATCTGAATTCGGTTCTTTTTTATTACCATCTTGAGTCAGTGAGCTTGGTTTCTGTGCTTTTGTTTACAATTATTTCTGGAAAATATATACTCTGTTCTCACTTCTGAGATACTGTTAATTGTCATGTACTAGAATTTACTCTTGTGGTGGGATACTCAAAGCCTTTGCAGCCATTCCCTGAGTTCAACATGGTGCCCTGGAAATCTGTGAGGTTCTCCTTCCTTGCTAAGGTCTCTCATTTCAAGGATTTTACCTTTAGTTGTTGCTGGTGCTCCTTGTTCATTCCTCTGGACCCCTTCTTTCTAGTTTAGAAGATATTAGTAAGAATTATTCCACACATATTATTTCACATTTTGGGGGGGATAGGGAGTCTTAATAGTTCCCTAGTGCAGCTTTTATAACTTCTTTTCATTCCATTTTTTATTTTTTATATAAGGGTAAGCCAATTAGGACACCACTTACTTTTGCATTTTCCTGTTTGTCTTCTCTTCCTTTGTCTGTCCTTCAAACCCGAGAAAGGCAGAAATGTGCTTTTAGTCAAAACTATGGTTTCACATACATACTCGTATACAGACATACACACATATGTTGCTTAGCATCATGCCCACACTGTATACCTAAGATCTCTTTTTATTTATATTTTGATCATCCACACAAAAGTCAGACAGAGCAATGAAAATATCTGAAAAAAAACATGCTTAGTCTGCTTAGGCCTAATGCAACATGGTTCAAATCTACCTACACTTGGTAGGTGCCATAACTTACTGCCACATCATGATCCATACATGTATCATCCAGGGCTTGAAGTTGGAATTGTTTCTGTATCAGATTAACTAGTAAGGCAAGATGGCTGTTGTCTCTGAAGAAAAATATACTTATTATTAAAAACTGAAAAGGCTACTGTAGTAATTAAAAAAATCTTTTTGCTTTTGACATTTCCAAAAATATATAGTTGTGTTCAAACATGAGAATTGTGTGAGACTGCCTTAAAATAGCTGGCTTTTTTGATTTGCTTATCCAAGATTATACTTATTATGGAGAAATAAAACCTTTTTTCTGAAGAAACGAGAAAGTTATAGCTGAGCCAGACCTTACATACATGTGTGTGCATATGTGATTATATATATATATATATATATATATATATATATATACACATAAATCTACATCACATTATTGTTAAGCATGAAATTGGAATAATTAGATAGAAGTTAGAAGTAAAGAAAGAACCTTTAACAGTTAATATTCTGACAACTTTGCTGAAATTCAAATGGAAAATTTTGTATATAATTGCTTACCTGGCAGGATTGATGTGAGGATTACTATTTATGTGACAGAAACATGTGTAAACCATCTCGACCTTCTCAAAGAAAGGTTGTAGCAGTGATTAGAGAATAACATCTGCTTTCCTTTTAACCCCTATCTGAAATCAGATTATGTTTCACAATGATAGAGAAAGTTAGTATAATGAAATGGATTCTAATAAGTAAGCAGATGGTGTTGAGAGATGGTGTGGGTGATCATGAGAAGAGTTTTATAGCCTTCTTTGGTTTGTTGAGATTTTTTAAAATCTGTATTTATTGTGGATAACTTTGTTTATTGGCACCATATGCTAATACTATGTAAATACAGGATGTCTACAGATTTAGTTAATATTCCATACATTGAACTTCTCAATGAGTTAAAAGATTTTAAATAAGTCATCATACATCATCCATATATTGCTCATATTTGAGATTTTCAGCAAGGGTGCTAAAAATGTGATGGTTTTGACTTGCCATTTGAAGAAATATATATATATATACATATACAGTTACATATACTTGTTATATGTGTGTGTGTGTGTGTCACATATTAAAGACTTTCTGTATTGGAGGTTTTTGCTTATTTTCAGTAAATGTTTTTTAGTATACATGTATGTATTCCCTTTACTATCACTAGAAGTTCATACCTTGTGTCTGCCTATAGGTAGGAGATGTTGCACAGCCTACCTGTTAAATCTGTATCAGCACAGAAAGTTACTAGATATTTTGATTACTTCTTAATCATTCTTAATCATAAATTATTTAATTCATCCATTTTTGATATTTAAAAGTGGAGGATAAATACCATGTAATCATTTATTTTATTTTTTTATTGAATTATAATTGACATACAATATTATATTAGTTTCAGTTGTACAACATAGTGATTCAATATTTTTATACTTTGTGAAATGGTCACCATGATAAGTCTAATTACATCTGTCACCATACAGTTATTACAATACCATTGACTATATTCCCTATGCTGTACATTACATCCCCATGATATTTATTTTGTAACTAGAAGTTCTTCCCTCTTAATCCCCTTCAGCTATTTCTCGCATCCCCCCACCCCCCTCCACTCGGATAACCACCAGTTTGTTCTCTGTATCTGAGTCTCTTTCTGTTTTGTTGTGTTTGTTCGCTTGTTTTGTTTTTTAGATTCCATATATAAGAGAAATCATACAGTATTTGTATTTCTCTCTCTGACTTAGTTCACTTAGAATAATACCCTCTAGGTCCATCCATTATTTGAAGGGTAATTATGAGCCAGCATTTTATAAAGCATATGGTGAGACTAGGGGGAAGAAGTGGAAGGGAGAGTCAAAAGATGATAAAATATTGGCAAATCTTGATACAGCTCTCCAGAAGATCAAATTCCATGGTAAAGACTGGATCCAATATAAATAATTATAAAATAGTGTATACCATAATAGAAATATGCATAATGAAAATGTTTGAGCACTTTGCAAAAAGAAGTGGGATAAATTAATTCTGCTAATGTATCAATTGAAAGGCATATGGGTTTTCTACATGCCAGAGGTAACTGGGCATTCTAATCAGAGGGAAATGTATAGAAATAATAATACAGATAACACAAAATTATTTGAAGGTAAAAGCAAATCATTTGTAGGGACTGGAGCTAGAACTTAAAAAACCAGGACGGTAGATTGAGGCCATTGTATGAATAATTATTACATCAGGACAAAATAGGCCCCTTACAGAATTTCAGCTAGAGTAGTCACATGAGAAACTTGTGTTTTAGAAAGGTCAGTTCTGTAGACAATATAGAGGATGTGGTGAGAGATTAGCAAGGGAGGGTTTATGTGATAGCCAGTATACTCTTAATTAGCTTTCTATGAAAAGCAATTTGTGGTCAAATGTAATTGGGAAATTCTCAGTCAACATATATAAGCATTTTCAAAAGACTGACTAATGGATTACTTGTTATTTTAATATGTTAATGTTCACTGTGAAGCATATACACATAACACACACATATGTACCTAATTATGCCTCCATCATTAACTTATTCAGCTATCGGAAAAATATACATAAGTTGCTCAAAGACACACAGCTAATTAAATAATGGAGCTGGGAGTCTGGTCCATATCTGTTTAACTCCAAAGCTTTTAATCACTACACTAGACACATTTCACTGGGAAAAAAATGCTGTTTTAATGGCTATTCATAGGCAATGGCAAAGGGATGGGGAGGGGGAGAAAACTTCAAGAGTGATAGGAATATAATACCAACAGAATTGTTTAAATGCAGAATATTGGGTTCTTAACAAATAGGCTTCACAAGGTAAATTAATCTCTCTGCCTCCATAGTTATGTATCACCATATCACCACCAATCAAGGTGGGTTTTTCCTGCTTACTTCCTACTGAGAATTCCTTGCTGCTAATTCCATCTATTGAAAAGAACAAATACAGTATTTACTGTTAATATGAAAATTAAAACCAAAAACCAAGTAGTTATTAGAAAATGGCACACCCTACGTGCACCCAGACATGACACTCTGCAGTTTTTTCCTACTATTTCAGTTCCTTAGCAGTTTTATAGAACATTTTCTTAACCGTTAGTTAGCAAATGAGTTATAGAAGTTGTGTAGCATAGGGCTTCTTTAGGGATTATAATCTAACTACATAACAGGCAGAGAACACTAACAGAATTTTATTATATTAAATATCCTACAGTTTTCACTGTTCAGTATAAATTATTTTTTTCTTGAAGAAAGGCATATAATCATTGGCTATGAAATGTTGGAGAATACTAAACAAGGATGTTTCACTGTTTTATTGAGAATAATTACTTCATATTATTTTAAAATACCAATGTGCTTTGTTAAAAAAAAAAAAAAAACTACAAGAAAGTTTCTGTTACTCAGAGATTAATTAGTTAGCTGGTAATTTGTCTAGATAATACTTTATTCTAGATTTGCTTTTAGCTTTCCCTATAGTGGTGTCATTGCTCACTACCTTTTCATTTCGAGTAGAAATAGAAAGAACAGTGAAACCAGTTAATATCAGCTTGTTTAGCTCTGTGTTTGGTGAGAGAAAATGTTGACACTGGATTAAAGTAAAGCTGTTATTTATTTTGAGTTGTTATTTATCCATCACTAGTTTTCAATAATGAAAAGTTAGCTGTGGTTTACCCACCAAGAGATCAATTCCATTTTAAGAGCTATTTATAAAGCTTGGAGACAACCATGAATATAAAATAGTACAATTCATCAGGTCTTAATAATGGACAACCAAAATGGACTAATCAAAATCTAATTTCACCACTGACCCAAAAAGAAAGTAAGTTAAGATTTTCCAAATCCTCTTTTTGTTGGATTAGGTCCCTGCCCTTCTTCTTATTCTTTGTTTTCCTCTATTGTGTCTAGCACAGTGGTGTAATGTCAAGGGAAAGCTAAAAATTCTAGTAAATTGTAGGAGAGCATCGACATGAAGAAGCTCAAGTAAAGGAAGGACAGACTCCAACTCTATACAAAACTTGCATCAAAGGTAAAAAATCTAGGCAATGTTCCTGTAAGTTCTTATCCCCAAAGCAGAAAATGCATATTTAATTTTGTTTTGTTTCACAATATGTGAGTTATCCAGCTCAAGAAGGAGTTAAGTGTATATCAAGTAATATTGGAGAATGTGGAGAAAGCCCTACAGTGTCCATCATGAAATTCTTTATATTGATCAGTGATTTCCAGACTGAGTTCCAATGTATATGCTCAGGGATATACAGGGCTCCATGAGATTTTACTTTTAAATTATTTCAGTGAGTACACACATATTCATATATACTCAAATGTATATACATACACATACTGGAAGAACAAGAACACAATTTTTTAGCTAAGTACCTTCATGCATTTTTTTAACCTACATTTGCTTTTGTGTTGGCACCAAGTGAATAATAAGAGTTTTTGTTTATTTATCCATTTGAGTTTCTCAAACTGGCATTCCAGAACATAGTCTTGGGACCTGAAAGTTTTTAACTTCAAGAAATACTGGCATAGAGGACCCTTAATTAACCAATTGCTGCCATCATTTCATTTCTGTGATTGTCGTAACAACTGGGTGAACTGCTGAACATAAAACAGCAGGAAAATGATCGGCATTTGGGTTATCATCATACTCTCCATGTTCATATCCTTCTCCTTTCATAAGATATAGTCTTAAAAATAGCTTAAAATGGCAGAGCAAAGCCAGCCAAGCTGGACTTGACCTGGCTTTCCTAGCCTCATGCACACTGCAGCTGCCTCTTCCCAAATGGCCAGGATTACAAGCTCAAAGCCTGAGAGAATTCTCTCAAATGGTTCCATTGCCTTTACCTCCCTTTCCTCTTATCAGCTCCAGATGGTCTCTTTTCTTGTATAAAATCCAAAACTTGGTGATTGTTTCAAGAGAGACATTAAAGGGTAGTAAACATAGTGTAGGGTGTATAATTAAGAGCATGAATTCTGGAGCCAGCTTGCCTGTGTTCACATTCTTTGCTCTGCCACTTAATTGTGTGACATTAGATTTACAAAACATATTATTAATAATTTAAATTGTTAAATATTAATCATATTTAACATTTACCAATAATTTAATTTGAAACGAAAATTAAAATTTTCTTAAGGTGAAGTTTGAGTGCAATGTCATATTACAATTATGACCATGTCCTCATGATAAAAGTAATGGTATGAGGTTAACTAGGCTAAATGGATGGTCTGATCTAATATCCTCATGACATTTTTTTCTTTTCAAGCCATGTGACTTTTATTTTAATTCTATTAGGCATAAAATGAAATCTTAATATTCTATTTAAAATACAACGGAATCCTCCCGTTTGCATGAAGATATTAATCAACAACATCATTTTACCTCAAGATCATTAAAAGTTCTCATGCATATGCTATTGTACCACATGGATTCTTATTACCAGGAAAAAAACCAAACTAATAAATGATCAGGAATTTAGTTTTGTATAACTTTGCTGATAATGATAGTCAAAGATTGCACTGTCAAATGTGGGTTTAAAAATGGAATTGAATGTATTACTACCAAAAGAAATCTAAAACCATATGCAGCTAACCTTTTATATTCAGGGAAAAACTCATAAAACATACGTTTTGTGATAACTTTTTTATTATACAACATTTTTAGTTGAATTGTTTGTGTTTTTAAAAGAAAAAGTTTAAAAGAAAATAAATCATTAATAATCCTATATTTAAATACAGGCCCATTAACTATATTTGAGGTATTTTTGTAGTCTTTTAT
The DNA here is from genome assembly GCF_028023285.1 of Balaenoptera ricei. NCBI lineage: Eukaryota > Metazoa > Chordata > Mammalia > Artiodactyla > Balaenopteridae > Balaenoptera > Balaenoptera ricei. The sequence goes on from NC_082643.1 coordinate 13,305,546, forward strand.
ATTAATTTTACACATAAAATATGAAATTCTGAAAAATAAGATTTACATTTTTATTTGTAAAAATTACTAGAGCATTCTTTAAAACATTCTTATATAATGTTAATAGTCTTATTGGAAATTTCACGGATGCTTATCTAAAACTATTTCACTAGACAATGGAATAAATGTCTTAAAAGGGAATTCAAATTCAAAGAACATGTTAGTAATTTAAAACATCACAAATTTAACAGGATTATTTAATAATATATTTCTATTATAAAGAAGATAGATATGTAATAAAAAGTATTTGTGAAAGAACTGAGGTTTACTGTTTTAAAAATATTTATTTATTTCTGGCTGTGTTAGGTCTTTGTTGCTGAGCATGGGCTTTCTCTAGTTGTGGTGAGCGGGGGCTACTCTTCGTTGTGGTGCGTGGGCTTCTCATTGCGATGGCCTCTCTTTGTTGTGGAGCACGGGCTCTAGGCTTGCGGGCTTCAGCAGTTGTGGCACTCGGACTCAGTAGCTGTGGCTCGCGGGCTCTAGAGCGCAGGCTCAGTAATTGTGGCGCACGGGCTTAGTTGCTCCACGGCATGTGGGATCTTCCCGGACCAGGGATTGAACCCATGTCGCCTGCATTGGCAGGCGGATTCTTAACCACTGCGCCACCAGGGAAGTCCAAGGTTTACTTTTTTTTTTTTTTTTTTAATTAATTAATTAATTTATTTATGTCTGTGTTTTTGGGTCTTCGTTTCTGTGCGAGGGCTTTCTCTAGTTGCGGCGAGCAGGGGCCACTCTTCATCACGGTGCGTGGGCCTCTCACTGTCGCGGCCTCTCTTGTTGCGGAGCACAAGCTCCAGATGCGCAGGCTCAGTAATTGTGGCTCACGGGCCCAGTTGCTCCGCGGCATGTGGGATCTTCCCAGACCAGGGCTCGAACCCGTGTCCCCTGCATTGGCAGGCAGACTCTCAACCACTGCGCCACCAGGGAAGCCCCCGAGGTTTACTTTTGATAGCCATTTGCAAAATAGAAAAGAATTAGGAAACTTGGTTGGTTCTTTTTTCTTAAAAAAAGAAATCTTTAAAAAGTTTCTGTGTTTTCAACTTTGGATGAAGATATTTTGTTTACATAAATTTTATACTTCAGAGTTTAAATTTACAAGCAGGAAATAAATGAAATATATTAAATGGATGACATCCTAATTATTCTCTTTGGCTATAAGGTTTTTATACAAAAGAAGAATAATCCTACTGACAATATACATAGCATTGTTTTATACCCTTCTGTTTTCCTCTGAGAGATGAATTTTTTTTCCCGAAAGTACAAAGGCAGTAAAGATAATAGTAAGGGCTCAAAGTTAGGAATATTGGCTCAGGCTACGTCAAGTAGTTAATTAAATTAATGCAGTGACATAAAAAGTGAAATGTAATTTATTATCAAAAAAATTAAAGCAACCTGTTGACGATGATTTTTACCTTATTAGAATGCCTTTTGAAGGCTTATCATCCAGCAGTGTTTAGGTCTTTCCCTTAAATTGAAACTAGAGTGAGAATTAATTGTAAATTAAGATAACAGGTATCAGACTTAAATGAGTACATCTCTTTATTTCGAATGAAGCACTGTCTTTTGAGATTATTATTAACACTCTCTTTTTAAAAAAGACATGAAAGAAAATTACCTGTCAGTATTTGCTATTATTTTGGTAGAAGAAAAAATACCTACAGTTTGCAAGATAAGTGGAAGAGCAAAACCTAAACTTTTTTTGCAAAAGATACTATGAGTGTGGGTGTGTGTGTGTAAATTGACACAATCTAAAAATGATTTAAATCAAAGATACTTACTTGTAATAAGAAGAGATGTATAGATATATGTAACCTGAGTATAATTTCCAGATCAGCTATAATGACAGTTGTGGCTTAAACACCAATCATGACTTAAAAAACAAAATTAAAAGTGATTTTTACATCAGAAGACAAGTGAGCTTTTCATGAAATGTTGCATTCAGGCTTGTAAATGAATCGTTTAGCTTTTGGGAAAGTTCAGATGATTTATCTTACTTAATGAAGTTAGCTCATAGTGTCTTTCAACTGGCTCTAAGGAAAACTTTCTTTAGCTAATTATTCCTTTCTTTTATTTTTTTAACCCTTCATTTCTTGGTCCAGTGTTATGAAACCATGACATCTGCTTTTACTTTGTTTACTACAGGAAGATTCTATAAACTTCCTTATCTTAGGCATTAAATCCAAGATATTTGGTCTTTGTTTGCGTTATATTGTTTTTTATGATATAATAATACATACTTATATTTTAATATTACTAGCAGTACAGAAATGTAGAGAACATTCCTTCACTGCAATATCATCATTCCCTCTCTGCAGAAATTTATGCATCTTCACATAAATTTTATGTGAATGCCAAAGCAAATGCAAAAAGTGTATGCGTATGTGTGTGTATGTATGTGAGCATGTGTGTACATGTGTATAGATATAGATACATATATGTTTACTTAAATATTCATATATGGACATATAGAGAGAAGGAAAGTTAGTTCTTTCTTTTTAATACACCAAACATATGATTTTAAAATTTTCTTCCATAACAACTCTAATTGATCCTTATCCTTCTATAAATTTAGCCCCTTGTATGTATGCTCCATAATTTATTTTTCCAGTCATGTATTGCTGAACATTTAAGGTCTTTTTTTTTGGATTGTCTTGGCTTGCATTCTTGCTATTATGAACAATGTTGTATTGAATGTGTTAGACCAAAAATCTTTGCAAAATTTTCCAGTAATACATTTTTAGTCAAGAAATACCTAGTTAAAGAAATTGTGCCTTTAAAATTAGACATATTTTGCCAAATTACCCTCTAAAATTTTTGAATCAAAATGCTTTCACAACGTTGTGTTGAAATTTACCCTTTGCCAACATGAGCATTTCAAAAATTTTAACTTGTCTTAATCCTCCTTTCTTTAATTGAATATGTAGCTAAGAACAATTATTATTTCTTTTTTATTAACTGTTGCCCCAAGTCTTCTATTCATTTTTCTCATTTTGTGCAACTCTACTTACTGATTTTAAAAGCTATTTATACGGTAATGAATGTTTTCTTTGCTTGCTATGTGTTTTGCAAATATTTCCTCCAACTGGTCATTTAAATTATTTTTCCTTTCTGGTGTATTTTTCAATTGGGAGTTTAACATTTTTAAAACATATTTTTAATACTCAATATTATGTCATCACACAACGACAGTCAAACACAAAAGCTAACAGAATATGCTGATACTATTTAGGCATAAATAATGAACCAGTGCCTCTTTTTTTTTTTTTTTCCCCCAGGACAATAGTGAAATACTTTATTATTTTGTTTTCTTAATATAGGAGTGGGTATATTTTAATCATGGAGGAGAAATCCTGTTTCCTATTCCTAAATATATTGGATTAAAGCCATATGTGCATCAGGTTAACTAAGAATAAGGACGTTTTTAGAAAGCTTTAATCATGTGCATTCAAAATAAGGATATAAAAAGCAATAATCAATTATATTTAAGTTCTGAAGTTAAGAATTAACTCACAAAAGTTTTTCTAGGTTTTCATCAGCTGATATGATTATTTGTTTTAAAATGTTTCTGGTATCAAATTTAAGCTTTTTTTTTTTCTTTTTCTGGGTAATTTGCATCATTTCCCCTTTTATAAATTCCCGTATTTGAAGAAACACAAAACATATGAAAATTTATAGGACTTTAAAAATTGCAAAAGATACGAACACCTGTGTGAAAGTCAAACATTACAGGTATGTATAAAGAAAAAGTTATTTATCTTCCCTTCACTCCCTCCAATTCCATCCCCCTGAGAAGCACAATGTTAACAGTTTAGTGTATATTCTCCTCGCTAAAGAAATATGTACATATGCATTTATTCAAACACAAATGCATAATTGTAAAGGCTCATTTTATAAAGTCAGAATCAAATCATTCACATCATTCTACATATTAATCAGGACTCTTGGTTGCAAGTAACAGAAACAGAAAGTAGTTTAACTAAAAGGGGGGATTTATTGGTTCACTAAACTGAGAAGGCTTCAAGAAGAGCTGGATCTAGGGACTTAAATCAGCACCTGGTTTTGCTTTGTCTTGGTGCTGGTCTTCTCTATATTGGTCCATTCTTGGGCAGATCTTCCCATGTGGTGGCAATAGCTTACATCTCCACAGCTCCAAACCTGGAAAAAAAAAAGAGTACGTTTCTCTTTCAACAGAATCAACGAAAGTTCTGAGGTTTTGCACTCACTGCCTCTGATTGGATCGATGAAATGTCCATTCCTGAGGCCAGAGGAATGCTCTCATTGTGATATTTCAGTCATGTGTCATGGGTACACATGGGCTGAGAATAGCCTCCCTGTCTTAGTTTGGGCTTCCATAACAAAAATATACTAGACCGGGTGGCTTGAATAACAAGTATTTACTTCTCACAGTTCTGGAGGTTGGAAATCCAAGATCAAGAGCTGGATTTGATCTGGTGTCTGGTGGATACTCTTACTGGTTTGCAGACTCTGAGAGAGAGAGAAACAGAGACACAGAGACAGAGAAAGAAATGGAGATGAAGGAGGAGGAAGAGGAGGAGAAGAAGGAAAAGGAGGAGGGGGAAGAAGAGGAGGAGGAGGAAATGGAGAAAGCATTTGTTGTTTGTAGATTTTCTGATGATGCCCATTCTAACTGGTGTGAGGTGATACCTCATTGTAGTTTTGATTTGCATTTCTCTAATAATTAGTGATGTTGAGCAGCTTTTCATGTGCTTCTTGGCCATCTGTATGTCTTCTTTGGAGAAGTGTCTATTTAGGTCTTCTGCCCATTTTTGGATTGGGTTGTTTGTTTCTTTAATATTGAGCTGCATGAGCTGTTTATATATTTTGGAGATTAATCCTTTGTCCGTTGATTCGTTTGCAAATATTTTCTCCCATTCTGAGGGTTGTCTTTTTGTCTTGTTTATGGTTTCCTTTGCTGTGCAGAAGCTTTGAAGTCTCATTAGGTCCCATTTGTTTATTTTTGTTTTTATTTCCATTACTCTAGGAGGTGGGTCAAAAAAGATCTTGCTGTGATTTATGTCAAAGAATATTCTTCCTATGTTTTCCTCTAAGAGTTTTATAGTGTCCGTTCCTACATTTAGGTCTCTAATCCATTTTGAGTTTATTTTTGTGTATGGTGTTAGGGAGTGTTCTAATTTCACTCTTTTACATGTAGCTGTCCAGTTTTCCCAGCACCACTTATTGAAGAGACTGTCTTTTCTCCACTGTATATCTTTGCCTCCTTTGTCATAGATTAGTTGACCATAGGTGCGTGGGTTTATCTCTGGGCTTTCTATCTTGTTCCATCGATCTATGTTTCTGTTTTTGCAGTGCCTCCTTTTAAGAACATTTAATTAAGAGATTAAATTGTATGTCCCAGAATTGTACATATGTGTGAAGGTGTGTGTGTATTGTATCTTTGGAGAGCAACAATTAGTTAGTGGGTAGAAATAGCTGTTTTAACATCTCTATTGGTATATTGTTGCTTATAGTTTCTTTAATGATATTTTATATGAAGGAGTTTCTCCAAATGTTAATAACTATTCCAAGAAAAAGAGAAGTCAGTAATGAAAATATTTAGGAGAAAACTGCATAAGATACTCATCTCTTAGAGGTTCACAATTGGCCATCAATGATCTGTAGAAGGCTGATAGTGAGGAAATGTGTTTCATTTCAGTGTTTCTCATGTCATTCACCCACATATCCTTTCCCTGTAGAACACTTTTAACAATTCTCTGAGTGGAAATTCTAGCAGTGCTAATAGTGTGGTCTTTTCTGAAAAAGGTGTTAAAATCTGAAATTTTAAAAAGAGAAGTAAACAGCATTCCAAATATGAACCATAATTTTTAATAGATTATCCTAAGGCTTAAACAGCAGTGGTATATACCTTTAAAGGGGGATTAAGACAGTGATATAATAGCCCAAATATATTAAACTGAGGTACTTTTACTCTTCCTTAAGTCAAATAAGCTAAAGTATATGAGAATATGAAGTATGGTACTTTTGCTTCTTGGATGTGGCGAAGTAAAGGATAAAATGAAATTTTAAAAAACTCAAATATATTTACCTTATTCTAAACAAAGGAATAATACTCTATTGTTGTGTTTCTATAACACTTAGAAAGCTTTAACTGTATAAAACTTTCTATAGTTCACTGAAACAGAATAAAATGCTAAAAAGCATTAATCTGGTTTTTTTCCTCTGAGTTTCTTCTACCAGCTCATTTTCTAGTGGGAAAAAGAAAAAGGAAAAACTTTCTATCAGAAACAATTTACAAACCATTTCAATTAAGTCTCTTACTTTAAGTAATCCTATTGGCACAAAACAAAATAAAAAGCCTGGCTCAGAATTATATTCTTTGCCTCATTAATTCAAACCCTGCCATTTCTTTTTATAAATGCCATAATTTCAAGACCTACTAAGATCATTTTAATTCCCTAAGTCATCTTTAATGAGACTCCAAAACATGTTAAGCAAACATGGTCTAATCAAATGAGACCTGAATCTTTCTAGGAGACAAATATATACCAATTTGTGTTTATGGGTATGCAATAGATTTACAGAGACTTTAATGTCAAGGAATGCTCTTGATTCTTAGCTGTCTTAGGATATAGCCCTAAAGATATTAGTTATATACTTATATCATAGACTTTATTTTAGAACTTAAAAAAATACATAAGGTTGCTTAGCTATAAATTTCTTGACTTCTGGGGATTTAAAATTCCCTTCTGAAGTTAAGAAAATTTGTCTATATAATTTATTACAAATTTAAAGTTTATAGTTTAGCATAAAACATGAAGATTTTCAGAAGACAGGTTTTTAACCATTGCAAAATTCATGTATTTCACACTATTTTATGTTTTTTAAAGTTCCTTAATTCTGTAGTTTGATTGGAGTGGTGACTTCACTGGCAGAGGCAATTGTCAAAATTAATAAACTAAACACTTAAGAGTTGTGTATATTGTTGTATATTAATTAAGCCTCAATTTAAAAGAGTATTCTAGTTACCATTAATTCCTTCTTCTCTCTATTTCTGATGTCCAGCCTTTCACCCATCTACTACCACACTGAAATAAAAGTATAAGGATTACATTAATATAGCATTATTCCTTTGTCAGTGGAGATTAAATATCCTAAATTTCAGTGAAACAAGAAGGTGGGGAAAGACCAAAAGAAGGAGGATTAGGCTCTATTTTTATCCCTGTGACACAGAGAAACAACTAAAATGGCATTTGGCTCTATTTGAGTATATTGCTTAATGATAATGTGCTCTTCAGCACAAATTTAGCAGACAGTATGCACTTGGTAAATATTTGTTGATGGAAGGAGGGAAGGAAAAAGGAAAGGAGGGAGGGAGAGAGAGAGGAAGAAATGAAAGAACGAAGGAGGAAATTTTAACCCAAGACCACAAAAGCATTTGGAAACATTTGAGTTCTCAGAAAGTACATCTCTGTAAGAGAAAAAACCTTCTCTATAAGTTTATGCTGAACGCCATTTCAGGCAGATCCTCCATGTTTACATTCTTTAGGATTTACTATTAATTTTAATATTTATTAATTCCCTGATATACTGCAGGCCCTATTCTCTATTCTGGAATTAGTAAGATTAGCTAGTAATGTAGGTCCATATAACTGAGTATTCCCTTCAACCTGTAGGTGTTTTTAGGTTTGTCCCATTTACATTCTTATCACAAAATCAGCTTCCCTAGTTGTCAGCTAAGGATGGCATAAATCTTTGCTTAAAAGGATTTAAATAATTTAGGCCTCACAGTATCAGGTAAGATTTGTATGTTTTAGGTGGTTCAATATGTACCATTTACCATTTATAATATTAAAATATTTTAATTTTAAAGTTTCTAATATTGGGACTGGACTTAACTTTGTAGTGAAGTAGGTTTTTAAAAACAGTCAGAAATAGACTTTAAATATAAGCATTTTAGCTATGTAACATGGTTCTAACATAATAGCTTCCCATAAGCAAATATCTACTGAAATTTGAAACATGATCTTTATCAAGTTATTCTACATTTATTTTTTTTTCATTTGTATTCCTATGTTAACTCTCACCTCTCCAAATTAAAATATTACAGATTTAAAGAGAATATCGATTTTGAATTATAGATATGCATCCATGTTAATTTTGAAAAAAATCTAAATAATCAGTCATTGTGTTTGAAAGCATATTCGTTACTCAGAATAGAATGAAAAGTAAGGAAAATAAATAAAATTCATTCAAAAAATCCATTCTGAAATCTTACTGCCTTTCACGAATAGAAGCAGTGTATTAGCAAGAAAATATATGTATTTTTGACTGACAAACTGTAAAAAGAAAGTAGCTTTTCTTCTTTTTTCCATAATTACTATCTTCCCTTTCATCAGTTACAATCAATTAGGTTTTAACAGGGATTTATGATCCTAGTTATAATCTGTTTCTGCTTTATTCAAATGCTTTCTGAGATTTGCTTTGTAGCTTAATGTTATTTTTTTACACATTAACTCATTATGAAATGATTTATAGGGCACATTTGGCCTCATAGTCTACTTTAAGCATAGGACAACATATAGATCATCAGGAAATAGCTATTCTATTTGAAGATAAACATGTCTCATATATATGTAGAATCAAAGACATATACTTTGCACATGAAATATCCCTGTATTCCAGGCTTGGCTTTATTTCTTAACGCCATGAAGATTTGCCATTCCATAATGTATGTCCAACGTAGCTAAGTATATTTTAAAGTTTGAAAATCAGTTACATTGTATTCTAGTCCACAAGCACTTTGAGATTTACTTTGATAGTACAGAAGTAGAATGGTGTAGAAAAGGGTATTCAGAATAGAGTTACAATGGTTTTGTGTATGTGTGTGTGTTTGAGTGTGTGTGTGTGTGTGTGTGTGTGTGTGTGTGTGTGTGTGTACCTGTTTTCCAGAATTCTAATCCTTTGAAACTTATCCTCCAGCCATCGCTTGTCCTTGCCTGCTCGGCATCTTGAGTTTTTGATGCTGGATGAAGTTTATTTATGAATACCTGAATTTAAGAATGGGTTTTCTAAAAGTTTTTATAGGAAATAGCATTCAAAATTTTATATCTGGCACTAGTTGCTAAGACCAAATGAAATTTATATATTTTTTTCATTCATTTATAATTTTACACTTGCACATGCACATTTTAACTTGCCTACTATTTGGAAATACAAAGAAAAGACAATGACCTGAAACTATCCCATTTTTACTAGGTAACACCAAGAATAGGCAGGCCATGAAAATGGAAAGGATGTTTGTACACATGTGAAGTAAAGATGTTACTCAGAATTGAAAGGAAGAAATGGGGAGAGTAAGAAAATTGCCTCTTGAACGCACATTGGCAAATCAACTGAGGAATGCAACCAAGGATTTTTTTTGTTCTACATATAAACGCATTTTTTCAGTTCTTCTGGAATTTTATGTACATGGCAGCAGTGCTTTTGTTGTAGGGGTGATTTATTTGTTTCCATTTGGCTACTATTTATTTGGGATGACATTATTAGCTATTTATCAGTGGTTAGAACAGTCATAAAAATTCTTAGGGTCAGTGTGCCCAATGTCTTAGTTTGATTCACTAATGCATAGCAGTTAGACACTCTATTTTTCACATTTTATTACTAACTCTAACATTCACAAAAGAAGCGTTGAAGAGAAAATTGAGGTGGAATAGTACAATTTCATAGCACACTTAGAAAATAAAAATCAAAATAAGTACTAAGTATCACTGGGCAAAGGATGAGTATACCAATGGTTGTATACGTACTGAACAACTCTCTTTTTCCTGGACTCTACAGAGGATATCCACTGGCATGTTTTATTACTCTTTCCTACTAGTGTTGTATTTTCACAATGATAATGCTCAGCAATTCAAAGCAAGTCCATATATTATTGTCTTATTTTTGGAGATGAGGGGAAGATTAGATAAATACTAAAAGATGCAGTGTTTTTACAATGAAATTCAGAGTTTAATAAACATTTTTCTGTCTTCAAGTTCTTTTTATTGAGGTTATATAACAAAATACTTAAATATACATGTTAAGTTGTATTATTTTGTTAAAAGAAAGAACTAAAGAACACATTTTAAAACTTAGGACACAGTTTTTATTTTTCCATGGCAGATTGTTAATGCAAAAATTCCAGGAGCACAACACATACCTATTCATAAGAATGGAAAATTCTGGGCTTCCTTGGTGATGCAGTGGATAGGAGTCTGCCTGCCAATGCAGAGGACACAGGTTCGATCCCTGGTCAGGGAAGATCCCACATGCCGCGGAGCAACCAGGGTCGTGCGCCACAGCTACTGAGCCTGCCCTCTAGAGCCTGAGAGCCACAACTACTGAGCCTGCGCTCTAGAGCCCGCAAGCCACTACTACTGAGCCCGTGTGCCACAACTGCTGAGGCCCGCATGCCTGGAGCCCATGCTCCACAACAAGAGAGGCCACCGCAGTGAGAAGCCCGTGCACCACAATGAAGAGTGGCCCCTACTCACTGCAACAAGAGAAAGCCCGCGTGCAGCAACGAAGACCCAATGCAGCCAAAAATAAATAAATAAAATTTAAAAAAAAAAAGAAAGAATGGAAAATTCTAATCCAGATCTAAGTCATCTAAGTTACTATTTGATTGGTAACATTAAAATAATAAATTGATAAATGTTTTTAAGTTTGGTTATCTCCGTTCCTCATTTTGCACCTAGGAAATTAGAGGGACACAAAGCCAATGTAGTACCTAATTCACACTTAGAAAGATTTCTGTTGCATACTTTCTTTAGAAAGAAGAGAATCAAGCTCTTCCTTAATTTATTTATCCAACAAATATTCATTTAGTACCTATAATTTACCAAGTACTATTTTTTTTAATTTATTTATTTTTATATTTATTTTTGGCTGTGTTGGGTCTTTGTTTCTGCGCGAGGGCTTTCTCTAGTTGTGGCAAGCGGGGGCCACTTTTCATCACGGTGTGCGGGCCTCTCACCATTGCGGCCTCTCTTGTTGCGGAGCACAGGCTCCAGACGTGCAGGCTCAGTAATTGTGGCTCACGGGCCTAGTTGCTCCGCAGCATGTGGGATCTTCCCAGACCAGGGCTCGAACCCGTGTCCCCTGCATTGGCAGGCAGATTCTCAACCACTGCACCACCAAGGAAGCCCTACCAAGTACTATTTTGAGCATGAGAACAATGAATAAATTTGACAAAGCCCATAGACTCATGATGCTTATAACGTGTTAAGGAAGATAGAGTACACCAACAGACACATAAATATATCAAAGATCATGCCAGGCAGTGACAGGCAGTGCTGATTTTGATAGAGTCTTTAAAAGAGAAGGCCTTTGGAGCAGAATCTTGAAAGAACTGAAAGTGAACTCCTCCAGAAGGGTTGAGGATGACACAGGAGGCAACAGAGTGCTTAGCGTGCCCATGGAACAGCAACACTCGCACTGCTGGAAGAGAGTGAGTGAGTGCCAGGGCAGTAAGACATGAGATTGGAGAGGGTTGCAGAAGATGATAGATCACTCCTCCTTTTTAAGGAGGAGTGACATGGTGAATCATGTTTTATAAGGCAGAACATGGAACCTTGGAGTACTGTGATATAGCTGTGGATATGCAAAGAAAATCTGATTTGGGAATTAGTTTGAGAGCAGAACCAGCTGCATTTGCTGATGGACTGAATGTGGCTATGAGATAAAGATAATTTTCTCTGATGATTTCTAGGGTTTAGGACTTGAGCAACCCTTAGGGTAAATGGAAGTATAAGGTTTGGCAGAGGAAGGAATAGGAAATCAAGTCCCATTTTTTCTTTTTTGGTTGGTTATATTTTGATGTTTTTTTAAAGAACCATAATTGTAATAGACTAAGAAGACAATTGAATTTGGAAGCCAGGGAGACATTTTTACAAGAAAAATTATACCAGACTGAGTTAAACAGGCAAGGAATATTTTATTGAAGCCTTTTACAGTTGGGGTCAAGACTATTGCAACAGGAAAGAGACACTGAACTCAACTCCACTGAAACAAAAGGATGAAGAATTTTTAAACACTGGGTGAATAGTGGAAAAGTAATGGAGGACATTAGCTGGGAAGTTGGTCAGTGTGATTAGGTCACCTGTGTTTGCTAATTGGTGCTCATGGAAGTTAGTCTCCAACTGGGAGAAGATTAACATCTCAATGGTGCAGAGAAGAATTTACAAGTGTTCTAAAGTAAATGCTCTAAGAAAAGGGAGATCAAGGGCTTATGGTCAGGAAGAAACCTATCTAAAGTTTAGTCTAGCTGAAGGGAACATTAGGGTGCCATTTTGGTCACATCCCAATGTTACGATTATACCATATTGTGACAATGTTTGGTTTTGGTGACCCATTCAATTAAAACAAACAAACAAAAAAACCCTGCAAACTCCAAAGAAAGAGAAACATTTATCAGAGGAATTTTGAATTATAGACATCTTTCAAACCTTTTCTTAACTTCATATCTCTCTCCAGCTACCATTCCACTTCTCGTTCCTTTTTACATCTATTCTAGTTCTTTTCATTTTCCCTTCTATCATCTTACAAACCCACTTCAATCACACTTCCACACACTCTACCATCAAAACTAATCATTCCAAGCCATCAGTGTTTTTATATTGTTAAATCTAGTGATCAATTTGCAGTCCTCATCTTAATTACCTGAAATATTTGAACTGATTTGTATCTTCCTCCTTCATATATCCCCTCTTTTTTTTTTTTAATTGGCATCTGTGGCCCACTCTCTCCCAGTTTTCCCCTACCTGATTCCCCATTCTCATCGTCTTTGCTTGTTTCCCCTCAACTCTCTAACCTCTGAACACTGGAGTGTTTTCTACCTAGACTCATCTCTAAGTTGAATTTGCTTTCACAGCTTTCAGTACCATCATATACTGATGAGTCTTATGTTTATGATGCCAGTCTCAGCCACGACTCCCAAATTCCATACTCATATGTCTAATTGCCTATTCTAAATCTCCACATGCCTACTCTAAATCTAAACTGTTGAAGTCCTAAACTGAACATCTGATCTACACCCTCTAAACTTGGTCCTCTCAGATCAATTTCGGCAAAGGTAACTACTTACTACTGCTTGCTCAGATTACAATTCTTAAAGTCATCCCAGACTTTTCCTTTTCTTTACATTACGCATCCAAATATCATGGTATTTTAAAAATCTCAACCAGAATCTGATTATTTCCCAAACCTTCACTACTAATTCCCTGATCCAAGACTCCATCTTCTTCTTCCTGGATGAAGACAGCAGCCTCTTAACTGTTCTTTTTTTTTTTTTCCCCACATCTTTATTGGAGTATAAATGCTTTACAATGTTTTGTTAGTTTCTGTACAACAAGTGAATCAGCTATATGCATACATATGTCCCCATATCCCCTCCTTCTGGAGCCTCCCTCCCACCCTCCCTATCCCACCCCTCTAGGTCATCACAGAGCATCGAGTTGATCTCCCTGTGCTATGCAGCAGCTTCTCACTAGCTGTTTTACATTCGGTAGTGTGTATATGTCAGTGCTACTCTCTCACTTCATCCCAGCTTCCCCTTCCCCCCTGTGCCCTCAAGTCTGTTCTCTACATCTGGGTCTTTATTCCTGCCCTTCCACTAAGTTCATCAGTACTGCTTTTTTAAATTCCACATATATGTGTTAGCATACGGTATTTGTTTTTCTCTTTCTGACTTACTTCACTCTCTATGACAGATTCTAGGTCCATCCACCTCACTACAAATAACTCAGTTTCATTCCTTTTTATGGCTGAATAATATTCTATTGTATATATGTTCTTTTTCAATCTATCCTTGTCCTCCTAGTCTATGAAAAAACATGAGAGCCAGAACAAACTTTGTAAGATATAAGTCAGATCTCTGTCATCTGCCCTAAGTCCTCCAATGGCTTCACTTTTCACTCTAACAGCCAAAATTTATAAAATGACTTCAAGACGCCTTCAAAATCACATAAGTGATTTCTTCTGTAGCTTTCTGGTCTTTCATCACCCAGGGCTCTCTCATTTGATCATAACATTCTAGCCATAGAATCTTCCTAGTTGTTCCTGCAGCAAGCCAAGTACTCTCCTGTCGCAGAGACCTTTAAACTTTCTGTTCTACTTGGTTTGCTTCCAGCTATCCACACAGCTGTTCTCTCCTCCTTCAGGACTCTGCTCCAGTGGGGTCTGTAAGTGAGACCCTCCTTAGTACCTATGTAAAATAACAATTCCCACCTGACTCCAGAAATTCCTTTTCTTTCCATACTTTCTTTTTCTCTATAATACTTTCACCACCTGGCAAACACTTATTCTACTTATTTATTTGTTAATTACTTGTCTCCTACTCTGCGCCCTTCCCACTAGGGTTTATGATTCATGACAGCAACAGTATGAATCTCTTTTGTTCATTGTAGTGTCCCCAGCTCTTAGAATAGGGAGGGACTAGTATTTAGTGGTTGCTTGAACGTACTGTAGAATGACTGAAGAGAACGCATAGAAGTTGTGGTTTATGTTGGATGAATAATCTTATCCTCATTATGTTACATTTATTATTTTCTGTCACCACCTTTGTTTCTTCTTTCTGTATGAAATTGTATCCTAACCCTAGCTCAAACGTTCTTCACTTCCATTTTGAGTGATACATTATATTCTCTTGGACTCCTGAAATGTTTCAGCCTGAACTACCAACTTAAGAGTATATGCTAGGCAACTGTCAAGTGACTAGTATTGTTGATATACACAAAGTCCTTATTAGTAAGTCATGTATAAATAATAGGGGAAAACCCCTAAATCCATTTAAAATTTCACAGTTCCGTCATATAATTTGTGAATAAAACACCCATTCATATAATCATTTCAACTATTAAATAACATCTTGCAGTCCATGTGAGAGTTGTATGATATGATCCCTTGTCTCCCAGCTATCCGTTTCTCTCCTTCTTTACTCTCTGCCATGGCTGGTTTCAGGTGTGTGTGACCTGTGCGGTCTCACTGAATCCCACATTTAGGAGGCCCCATGCTTGATTTAGTGCTCTACTGTTACTGCTTGAAATTCTTAATAGTCTTTGCTCTAGAGGCCCTCATTTTTATTTTTAAGTAACCCTTAAAATTATGTAGTTGGTCCTGCTCTCAGGTCCCACTTAGAGAATCTCCAGCAACAATAACACATGTAAATGATGCAGTTAAAAAAGAGTGACTATCAGTTTCTGAAGCCCAGAAAAATTATGAAGCCATTATTTAAGGAAGAATTTCATGCACCTAAATATAATTAGAGCAGGGAGAATAATGAGCTAATACACTGATCTTATTTTGTGAAGAGATTTACTGAGATGAGTGGAATTTCTCAAAATTTTAGATTAACATTGTGTTATTAATCTTCATAAATATCACATCCTGAGTTCCCATCAGGTGGAAAAGGAAGCATTTACAGATGATTAAAATGAGGCATAGAGCAAATAAATTATGAACTTTCCAAGGAAGCACCAACTCATAATTTTAAACTAAGAGAGGGCAAATAGAAATAAAGAGAAACTTCGTTGTTCTTTAAACTTCAAGATATAATTCAAGATTTACTACCTTCAGTTTTTTCTCGAATTAGAACCTACGCTTCTCTCTATGAGTTATACGTTTTTACTAATATGTTAATATAGTAAACTCATTAATACATGTTGATTTTGAATTGAAGGTATACTGAACATTTCAAATGTGGCTTTTTAGTTAACATGAATA
Organism: Balaenoptera ricei; assembly: GCF_028023285.1. NCBI lineage: Eukaryota > Metazoa > Chordata > Mammalia > Artiodactyla > Balaenopteridae > Balaenoptera > Balaenoptera ricei. The sequence continues at coordinate 13,321,323 of NC_082643.1, forward strand.
TTTTTTTCTCTTCTATTGGTACTATATGGTAATCGTATATTTTAATACTACATGTAATTACTATACTGTGATTGTGGTTATTAAGCAGTGTTTGTTTTTAAAATAAGTCATCTTTTAAAAGATACAATGTTTATATTTCAAGATGAGAAACTAGGATTAATGAAAGCTGTTTTATTAGAAAAACAAGAAAAATAGTAAAATAGGAATACAAACCATGAATAATTATTTTACAAAAGAGACCATTGTTTGTCAGTGTTTTCAAGTGTTTAATTGAAGTTATCAGATTACTTACATGACAAAAAGTGAGTTATTGGAAACGTTATTTTATAAAAATTACCTTACTCCTTCTGCCCACTCTTAAAAAACATTAACGATAAGTAGCTTACAAGGAGGGTATGATAGAGGAGAAACATGTCTTATTCATGCACAAGGCTGCTCTTCCTTAGAGATGCAAATAAAACTGCATGTGAACTAACATCTGCTCTTAGAGCACTGCATGTCCCAGTCTGCTAAGGGAACACAGCTGGAGAAATGTGTAGAGCATTGTCATCTTTAAATCAAACACAAAATAGGAAGGCATATAGTGCTACCTATGTAATACCATTGCTACTGACAAAGAAGAGTTTCTGTTCTCTCTCCATTTTCTGACACCCATTTTAAGCTATGGTTCAATGGTTCTTTAAATGAAAGGTTATAAAATACATAACTATTTTGAGGCATTTAATCATGAATTTTTTGTAATTCAGACTTTTATTTTCTTCCTTGTTTTTCTTCTTCCCTTCCTCCTTCCCTCCCTTTGTTCCTAACAGTGTTTCTTCAGCATTTATCAAGTTTTAGGCCCTGTTCTGGATCTTAGGGACAATGTGGTGAATGGTTGAAGTCACTGCTCTCATGGAGTTGACAGTCTAGTGGCCAAACGCTTTATAATTCAGGGTCATCATACATGTACAAACTGAAGTTTTAATGATAGACATATGAAAATTCATAAGATGAAAAAACTGCAGCACGAGATGAGAGAACGGACAGGGAGAAAGACAGGATAAGAGAGAGTTAGGAGAGGAGAAGGGTGGAGAGAGGGGGAGAACTAATTTATTTTACACCTCTTAGACATTTGGGGGAGATGGAAGGGCGGTTGTGGAATTCCCCATTATGAACACTCGTTGTCATGGAATTTTAATGACTTAAAAAATCCTGTTACCAAATGTTTTATGTGATCCACTCTCCTATGGATATAATTTAGGATCTACAATCCTGAGAACTTCAACACTCAACATGTCTTCCCTTGGGAGCTGTAGTCAGCAGCTGACACCATAGACATCCTGGTTCTAAGTAGACTAAGGTTGTACTCACTTTAGGGAGAAAAATACTGACCTCTTCTAACTATACAAATCTTTGTGTACCATTTATAGAGTTGTTATATAAAATTTGCAAGCAGATTCTGTGTCTTTCAATCTAGGCATAACTCAAGAGTAGTAAGTTTTATAAAGAGGTTAACCTAAAGCAATATGAGGAATTCCAAGAGTTCCAGTAGTCTATAATTCAATAAGGACGTAAGGAAAGCACAATCTCGTAGAGATAAGAGAACTGCCTAAAACACCTCGGTAAAATTCAACCTACCTCACAAGTCCTGTCATAACTGTAGCTTATGATTATGAATGTGGGGCTATTTTCAGCTACAGAGTAGCCCTGATAATTTCAACTCATTTATAAGTTATACTTGGAACATTAAAATAGGAAGATTCAGAGGTCAGGGCCAAAACTAAAGGATGATTTTGAACTAGTTTACAGGAGTCTTTGCAAAAGAGAGAAGATAGAGCTAAACCAGTCCTGCAGGTTTATCATGGGCAGGATCACATACTTGAATATTAAAACACTATTGTAAGGGTACATTTCTGTGGACATTCATATTAATAGCAGATTTTTAGAGAAATGGAAAACATGACTTTGAAACAAATTTTTGCAGAGCAATCTAAAAGCATTTTCACACATTGTTCTTAAGTAATTATCTCTTGCCTCTTATTATCCTAATGGAAAAAATAGATATTTCTCAACTATTACTCATATTGGAAACTACTTATTAATGTTTTCTGTCAGAATGCAGATAAGGTAGCTTTGCTTGGGAACTGTGTTTCTGTGAAGCAATCTGGTGTAACACTACATTTAATGTTTGCTTTTTTTTTTTTTTTTTTTTTTGTAGGTACAATACTAGTTTTGTTTTCTCTTATTAAGGAGATATCCACAGAAGGAAAATGTTTTATAATATTTAGGCTAAAATATAGAATAGGTAATTCATGTAATTTGGAAATAGAATCCCACTTCTCAGAAATGACAAAAAAATTAAGGCAAAAAATAGGCTAGCACCCATGGATTGAGGAACAGCTGCTATAGCCACACTTTCTATTAAAGAACAATATCTTCCAGAGTTCAGCAGCTCTTGTGGGTCATTCTATTCTTCTGAAGGCCACTACAAGTCTTATTTTTGTTATAAAATATGACATTTAAATTAATTACGAAATCCTTAGGACTTGTGTGAAATGAAAAAAAAAAGTTATGTGGCACTGAAATATTTTCACCCAAGTATCTGTACCCAATATCACACACATACTAATTTGCCCTTGTGGAGAGCTATAGCCAACTGTGAAGTTAAAGGGAAGCACAGTCCGCATAAGACCATCCTCACTTCTGAAACCAACTTCAAATTCAGGATATTCCCCAAACCACCTCAGGTTTGATAATTTGCTATAAGGACTCCAGGAAGTGGTTTACTCATCGTTATGGTTTATTACAGGGAAATGATACAGATAAAATCCTCCAAAGGAAGAAAGTTTTAGGGCAGCGTCTAAGTACCAGACGTGGAGCTTCTGTTGTCCTCTCTCTGTGAAGTCTGGGCAGCCTTACATTTTTGGCATTGATATGAGGTAATGTACTCAGAGAATTCTTATCCAGAAAAGCTCACTGCAGGCTTAATGTCCAGAATTTTTATTAGGGCTTTATTGTGTAGGCATGATTGATTGCCCCTGTGGTTGATCACAGGAGGTCTAGTTGCATGGACCAAAGCTCTGGCTCTAAATCATATTATTTCTGGCATGGTCAGTCCCCACCCTAAAAACTATCTGATGTGGCCAACACTCACTCTAAATCATATTGTCAGTCTATCCAGCGTGACCCACAGTCCCCCAGGAAATCAAAGACATTCTAATCAGTTATTGCATTCTCAAGTCCTAGTAATCACTTCCACTAACTGGGGGCAAAGGCCATACTTCACATTAGGAAAGGATAAATTCTTTATTATAATGGCCCCAAATATCGATTTGAGCCAACAGGGTAAGTACCTTGACTGCTAGTTTAAAAAGATTCACAAAATATTAGACTGCATTAATTGAATTAATGTTCACTCTAATATGGTTGATAAGACCATATCTGGAGCTGTAGTTGCCATATCTTAGGAAGAGAGAATCAAAGGAATTGGGGAAGAGTCTAGAAGTTTTATGTCATTTATTTATTCATTCATTTGACATTGACTCAGCAAACATGTTTGGGGAAAATTACTATGTGCCAATAGCTCTGCTTATTGTGATTAATATTGAACATAGACCGACACAGTCACAGAATATGGTCAGTAGTATGGCAATATGTACAAAGTTCCTATGCAAGATAAGTGATCAGTTCTGCCTTGAGGGCTTGGCTTCACAGGGGAGAAAACCTTTGAGCTGCCTTTGAGCAGTCTTAAAGAATGTCTAGCCGTCTGCACCATTGATGCTGTGTGGGAAGGTGTACAGGGATACCCAGGCAGGAGAACAGCAGAGGAAAAGAAAAATGAAGCGACATAACACATTTTTTTTAACATTTAACATCAAAGCAGATTTAGACAGATAAAGAAAAAAAGAACTCTAAAGCCAAAAAAAAAAAAAAAGGAAGTAGTTTTCAAATAATAGAAGGCAATAATAGGCAAGGCAGTCAGTCTGTCCTGTGTTGTTTCAAAGTTGTTTACACTTAAAACTCTGTGTGTCAACACTGTATTTTTCTAAAATCAAGCTTCGGTGCTACAAACTTGAGGGATTAAAAGCTCAGAATAAACGAGCCAGCAATAGTAATAACCCAATCCTTGGTATAGAGTAGAACAATATTTCACTCTGCCTGTGAAAGCTTTCACAGTTGTTGCATTGCTCATTGAGAACAACTTTTATACTGCATGACTGTTGGGCTTGAACTGTTTTCTGTCCTGACAATTCTCCCTTATATACTCACCAAACGTGTCCTGGTAAATGTGTGACCTTTATTTAGTGCAGGCTCAACATTGTATTACATTTCTTATTTCTTCTATGGGCAAACTCTGTCCCACTGAACACCAAGGCATATAACTCACTCAGTCCAATATTTCAACAGAAAAGATCTCCAGAGCAATGCATACAGAGTATATTAAACAAACTCAACTAAGAACATAATGAAAAATGTATCTTTATTCTGGTCACAGAGTCTCTCTATAAAGTTTATTCAGTTGAATTTATCTTCCCTGACCTTCCATGAAAATATGGCAGGCTTCATGCTTTTCAGTTTATCTTTAGATAGTATACATTCTTGCAGTCATTTTAAGAACTAATAGAGACACCATTCATTAAAAAAATTCCCAGTACAAAACTAGATATAATGTACAATATTTTTCCTTTCCCCAGCTCAGATCTAGGTGTGAAAAGAATCCTAAGTTCTTCCCCCCTTCTTCTCATCCCATCTCTTTAGGTCTCCTGGACATGGGGACAGTGGAAGACAGTATAAGACAAGTTACTTGAACTAGTTTCCCATAATTTGTTTTTATCCCTGCATTATTTATCTATTTTTATGTAACATGTTACCCCAAAATTTAGCAGGTTAAAACAACAAAAATTAATTATCTCATAGTTCCTGTGGCTTAGAAAATTGGGCATGGCTTCCCTTGGTCCTCTAGCTCAGGATCTCTCCCAAGTCTGCAATCAAGGTATCTATTGGCTGAGCTACTGCCATCTCAAGGGAATTATGGGGATAATTCCCTTCCATACTCACTACCACAGCTGTTGATAGACTTCAAATATCGCTAGATGAAACCAAAAGCAGTTCCTTGCCACATGGGCCTCTCCGTAGAACAGCTCATAAAGTGGCCTCGGGCTTCTTTCACAGCAAGAAAATGAGAGAGGGGAGTCTGAAACAGATGCCATCCTCTCTTTGTAAATTAATCTCAAGAGTGACATCCCAGGGACTTTCCTGGTGGTCCAGTGGCTAAGACTCTATGCTCCTAATGCAGGGGGCCCGGGTTTGATCCCTGGTCAGGGAACTAGACCCCACATACCCCAACTAAGAGTTTGCATGTTGCAACTAAAAGAACTTGCATGCCACAACTAAAGATCCTGCATGCAGCAATGAAGATCCCTGTGCTGCAACTAAGACCCAGGACAGCCAAATAAATAAATAAATAAATAAATAAATATTTTTGAAAAGTGACCTCCCACCAATCAGTATTCTATTTATTAGAAACAAGTTGTTAGGTCCAGCACTTTCTCAAGGGGAAGGGATAACAAAAGAGCATGAATACTAGGACATGAGGATAATTGGGGGCCATATTAGAGGCTACCTACCATAACCCTTCTGGCCCAGGAATCTTTTAAAGGATGATTCTTTGCCTTCTTGGGGATCTTTGTGGGCTTTTGGGAGATTCCTGTCACTAGAGACCTTTTACCCGTGGTTACTTTGACCAAGCAACACATCTCTATTCCAGGTGGTCCTGACAGGCTCCTTTAGCCTCTTAGTCGAGATGGCCTTAATAGCCTTCTTAGGATCTAAAACACTTTCTCTCCTCCTAGTAATGTATATCTGGTATACCAAAAAAATCTTCTATATCTTTACAAATATTAGGAGTGCAGCTGATGCACATTTACATACAGTGCCACCTAATTCAGTCTCCTGCTGTCCTGTCACCTACTTGTGCCCTGTCTACTCTTATGTCTCTTGGTAAAACAATCCTTATTTAAAAAACAAAAAACTGATGTATTTTACTATAGAAACAAATACCCTAGGAAAATTCAGTTATATACTTAATTAATGGAAATCAAAATCATTTATAATACAATCACTATCTTCAGGGAAAAATATTCTTCTTTATTATTTTCCAAATAGTCATAAAGGGATAAGGAAATTAGCCAATAAAGACAATAAATTAGCCAAAATATACAGCATACATAGCTTTTAGATGCCCTTAGTTATCACCAAAATCAAGCACAATTTACTTTCTTTTATTACTAGCAATACTTCTTTCATATTTCTCTCTGGTTTCATATTATTGGAGAATTTCTACATTCCATTAGGCTCTGATTATTGTGTAGTGGTGTTATAATTTAACACTTCTGTAGTATGGGCATGAAATAATACTAAATAATAGTGGAAGACTGAAAAGGACATAGCTCTTCTTCTGTAAGAAATAAGCAATTTCGTATTTGTTTTACCTAAACACTTGATAAAATAGGATAAAATTTGCCAATTTAATTAACTAAAGATTGTAATGAGTAAAGAATTCACAGTAGGAAAGGTACAAAGCACTACGTCTATAATTGCTGGTCCTAAAATATATAGCTCTTCTACTTATTGCATAATTCTTGAGGATTCCTTAGTTTTTCAGAACAGTTGATAAGGAAAATATAGATAAGCATTATGATTTTATTTTAATTTGAATATCAGTATTTATTTGAGCATCTACAAAACACCAACTTTCTCAGCAACTTAATTTCCCTATTTATATAAGGGAAAGATAGAATTTGATGACCTCCCAAGCCCCTACTACCTCTAGAATTCCATAATTGTATTAAAAGTGCTGGAATTGTCAATTCTTGGGAAAGGAGAAAGAACAAAAGAAGTGCATTCATGAACCCTCTCCATGTAGGTCATAAAGGCATTAAAGAAAATATCACCAAAAATGAAAGCAGTAACTAAGAAACATAAAGGGTTTTGAATGGTACAAACAATCTAGGATTTGAAAGATAATTATGGGCCAAGATGGTGACAGTTATTTGGGGACATGAATTTGGCTTTGAAGTTTCACAAGATTCTAATAAACAGAAGTACATCTTAGAGATAATACTTTTTCCTATTCCTCTCCTCCACACCATAACAATGTAAAGGGTACCCAATTATTATTAGCAGGAGCAATTAGACGAGAACTCATCAGAATGGATATAGTTTTCATTCTGTCCTGACTTACTGTGATAACTTAAACTTTTTGTGTATTTTCACTTGATTGATGAGCCAATTTATATATTTTAACAACAAAATTTCAAAATAGTGTTACATTGAGAATGAGTACTTTTGAAATATTACACATATAAAGTTGTCATGGTTATTAAGTTCAGTTGTTTATTTCTCTTTAGAAAGTTGCACTGTATCTGTTATGAAATTTTAAGTAATTTTTGAGGTTGGTATAGTTACAAGTGACTACATGTATGGTATCTTTGTGTGTCCTATTTTCACATTAAATTTTTCTGGTTAAGTTTATTAGGATCTCCAGCAGGAGTCAGAAACATTGTAAGAAATCATATGAAAAATCTGATATGTGAAATAAGGGTAGAAAACTAAAAATAGAGATTGTAAAATTAGGAACAAAAAACAGGCTTCACACAATTGAATTTAAAAGTTTGAAATAATAATTTTCAGTTTTGAATAAATGAATGAGTTATTATTAGTGAAGAAAATTAAGAGTTTGACATTACCTTGATGAATTCAAAGTAGTTTAAATTAGCAGTCAGATTTTGTCAGTATACTGAAAGTGTATCATTCAGTAGGAGACTCAAGTTATCTCAACTCTTAAGAGAATGACGTATAAATCAAAGTGTAAAAAATACTGCTTTGGATAACTTGTAAAGCACTGCTTAGGTATTTTCTCATGATTCTCCCTTAACCACATTTTTCAGAATGACAAACCTCTCAACCTTTTGACTAAAATATTCCTTCTTTGTACATGTGAATATCATTAATTAAATTAGTGTCAAATATCACTGTTATAGGAATCATTCCATCTCTAGAAACTAACATTGCACATTTATGACTTAAACCATTGATTTCTAGTTTAAATTACACAAGGGAAACTTTATCTTTAATTCTTAGAAGGAACTTCCCAGATGTCAGTCGCCACGTATAAATTACAAAAACTGATTCATGCTTTAAATGACGGAAAAATGAATGACCTAAGACTGCTTTGGCATATGTTTTCATAAAAACTGTTATTGTTTTCAAAACTCATGAGAAAATATCTTATTTTACATAATCAATAATGAACTATCTAAGTTGATGTTTCTATTATCAAATATTCTAATATGTTAAGAATTGAGCTCAACAGAGCCTTACCTTCTGTATGGAATTGTGGGTGGACAGTCTTCATCTAGAGAAACTCTACCTTTATATATTTTTCATAATTTAAAATTTTGATTTGTCTAACTCCACCACACATTTCTAAGATTATTTTCGTAGTTAAAATATAACTGAAGTGGAAAAAAAACCTAGATATTTATATGGCCAAGTTTACAGATGCAAAAAAATTTTGTTTACCAAATCTGATAATTCTATGATTTCAATTTGAAACTTTAAACAGGGAGATTCTAGAAAACCCTCGAGAAATATATATCCAATAAATGATGAAAAGTTTGATTAGATTATAGGGACAATAATATATTCAAGAGAATGTAAGAACATATATTCAAGAGAATTTAAGAAACAAGTATAAATAAGGTAAAAATGATAGTTAATTAAAAGGCAAATTAGAAATCTATTTCTTCAGAGATGAGAGAAATATATGGAATTATTTGTGCTTACATCCCTTTCTTACTTTTACCTGAATCTTTTACATACCTTGTTCCCCTATTGGACATATAAGATAACTTTATAGAATTTTCCATTTATAGAAATATATTTCATCAGTTTATTAGGGAAAACATGACGTGTGTTTAGCTAACAAGTTGTTTGCAATGTCTTATATAATTTTGTCATGAGGAAAAGATACATATATATGAAGTAGGAGAAATCGCATTCTGAGCAACTATTTTAGCCCATCAAGATCCTTCATGAACAAACCATTGATTCTTTTGTTCCCACTGAAAGGGATCATGGCATAACTTTGCTTCACATTTATCCTAAGACTACAGGAGACATCAGGCCAAGTAGCCACTCTTGGAGGGAGAGCAAGTAGGCAAGAAAGAGACCTTACTTACTTATTGTTGCATAATACTGGGGTGGCATTATGAGGTCCTGTGCTATAGTCCTCTAACATATTTTAGAGGAGTGAGACAAGAAATACAATGCTTCTGAGTGTCTGATTACAAAAGATAATAATAATTATCCATCCCAGAAGACAGTTCCTTTTTCTTTGCTAGCCAGGGTGTCAAAGTCTGTTAATGAATAGGTTAGCTGGAGTAATAGACTCAAGTATAATGACTCAGCTTTTTAGACCAATTTATTAAAACTGATTATGTATTTGACAATTACATGTCGGGTAACATTCAAAATTATTCAAAAATCAAACTGCAGCTTCTGTAGCCCAGAGTAAAATGATTTTTAAAATTCAGTATTTACTTATTAAACTTCTACCATGTGCTAATTAAAGTTATACAGATTAAAAGACTCTGTGTCCTCAGTAAACTTACAGATCATAGGAGAGAGAGAGACAGACACACAGATGGTCTAATTCATCATACAAATTCATTACACAAAAGGTGGAAAGGTAACAAAGAGTTAGTAGCACATAAGCCACTGTGAGAAGATAGGGGCTTCACAGGCTATGTTTGAGCCCCCTCTGAAAAAAAGAAATTCTGCTCAAACTTACTGCTCAAATAAGGGGTGGAGGAGTGTTTATTCCAGGAAGGGTACAGCATGTTCATAGAACATGTGAGAGGCTCACGTAAAAGAGCATGGTTTGTTTTCTTGAGAGACGAAGTTTAAAATGAGGAATAATGTGGAAAAAAAAAAATCAGAACATAGGTGTGTGAATGATAAAAAGGCTGTTGTCACTACTCTTAAGTAACTTATTTTAGAAGAGAAGAAAACCTTACATGAAAAAGTGATTTAAAAAAATGATAGCGTGAGAAGACTATTCTTTTACTTTCGAGAGTTATTTAGATAACTCCAGAAAACCAATAGGTCACTTTCTATCTTACACTTCTGTCCTCAGGACTTGTCTCCCCAAATGATCCTTTGTTTTGACATGGAAAAAAGCTTTGTTGAGTTCAGATAAAATGTCTGAACTCAGCCTCTTCAGTTTATCTACTAGTAAGCATTGCACAATTTTCAAGAACAGAAACTTAGAAATAAATGTTGGTATATCTATTGATAATATCTAGCAACTGGATATTTGAAAAGAAAGAGATGTAGATGAGGTACAATCTTGTAAGAAATCATCATTTTTCTTACCAAAAACACTTAAGCTTAAGGTCACTATTGTCCTTGGACTTAGAAAAGAGACTTTGCAGAACCTCTTTCAAATAGAGGAATGAAGAAATCTTTTGAAAATCATGTTCAATAGGCATTATAGGGAATAAATGTTCAAGGCAGTCTTTAGTGAATCTAAAATGATATTTGGTTTTGCATTATCATGTTAATGTTGAAAAATCAAAGAGAACATTGAAGTTTTGTTGTTGTTGTTACTTAAGCATCCTGGTTAATTAACTCATTATTTCTTGTATATACTTTACTTTCTGAGACAACCTGGGCATGTTTACAAGGCACATTAGTGATCATTTAAATATATTCAAGCCATAATCATGTATATGATAAACTTGTGGCTTGAAGGAGGTTATGTCAACCTTGTGTGTGCTCCAGGGCATTTCTGATCACTGCAAGGTATCATTAGTGTCACAGGAAGTTAGAATATGCTGCATGTATCCTAAAGACTTACATTAGTAGCTTCCTGGGCATCTTTAGGACACACAAAAAAAGAATTTTAATTAAAGAAATGCTAATGAAGATTGAAAGAAAATGGCTAATAATTTAAGTAAGTGCACTTTCGTATTTATAGTTATTGAAAGACTGTGTTTGCTGCTTCTAGTTTCATGCGTTGAATTTTTCTGTAGGCCATGTAGGTGGTACAGCAGTGATATTTCTGTGGTGCTGCCGCTGCTCATAAGGCAGTGTGCACAAGCTAAAGAAGATCTGAGAGATTGCAGATTTTGACTGTGTTTAATTCTTCTGCATGTTTATAGGTATCTGTCATAACTCTAAGGCCTCACACACAGCCCCACAGAAACACACAAAACCAACAAGGTGATTGTGATGCTCCAAACTTGTATCTAGTTAACCTTGTCTATAGGTCTTCTTTGTCTTTGTCTTTACCTTTTTCTTCCTAGTGCCTCTAGCTTTGACATCCTGTTAACTCTGCTCCTATGGTATCTCTCTTGGTTCCCCCAAGTTCAGGGCTTGACGCCGCCATTATATCACAGGGACTCAAAACTTCTATTAACTAACTTCACTTTGTACTTAGAATCATTTATTGTGCACTATGCACCATCCTGGGTCTTTCTCATTTCTCACTCCAACTTTAAAAATCAGTAGACAATTCTATGAATGGTTTCTGCCTACCAATTTATTATCTAAAATGTTATTCTCTTATACATTGGTTCTCCACATTCAATATGTATGTATTTATGTAGACTTTATGAATAAATGAAGACCATACCATGAACTCCATGTTATGAATAGTTATTTTATAAGCCAGAAAGTTCTGGACACTGCATAATGTCACAGTGTTTTAGAATTTATTATGGCAGCAGTAAAATAAAATATTTGCTTGAGTAGACCAGGCTTATTTCCTCAGTGTCTTAGAAAAACATCTGTTATTTTATTTTTTTTTGAGTTGAATATTCTTTTTTTTTTTAACATCTTTATTGGAGTATAATTGCTTTACAATGGTGTGTTACTTTCTGCTTTTTACTTTCTGAATCAGCTATACATATACATATATCCCCATATCTCCTCCCTCTTGCGTCTCCCTCCCATCCTCCCTATCCCACCCCTCTAGGTGGTCACAAAGCACCGAGCTGATCTCCCTGTGCTATGCAGCTGCTTCCCACTACCTATCTAGTTTGCATTTGGTAGTGTATATAAGTCGATGCCACTCTCTCACTTCGTCCCAGCTAACCCTCCCCCGCCCCATGTCCTCAACTCCATTCTATACATCTGCATCTTTATTCCTGTCCTGGCCCAGGTTCTTCAGAACCTTTTTTTTTTTTTTTAGATTCCATATATATGTGTTAGCATACGGTATTTGTTTTTCTCTTTCTGACTTACTTCACTCTGTATGACAGGCTCTAGGTCCATCCACCTCACTACAAATAACACAATTTCATTTCTTTTTATGGCTGAGTAATATTCCATTGTATATATGTGCACATCTTCTTTATCCATTCATCTGTTGATAGACACTTAGGTTGTTTCCATGTCCTGGCTATTGTAAATAGAGCTGCAATGAACATTGTGGTACATGACTCTTTCTGAATTATGGTTTTCTCAGGGTATATGCCCAGTAGTGGGATTGCTGGGTCATATGATAGTTCTATTTTTAGTTTTTTAAGGAACCTCCATACAGTTCTCCATAGTAGCTGTATCAATTTACATTCCCACCAACAGTGTAGGAGGGTTCCCTTTTCTCCACACCCTCTCCAGCATTTATTGTTTGTAGATTTTTTGATCATGGCCATTCTGACTGGTGTGAGGTGACACCATATTGTAGTTTTTATTTGCATTTCTTTAATGATTAGTGATATTGAGCATCCTTTCATGTGTTTGTTGGAAATCTGTATATCTTCTTTGCAAAAACGTCTATTTAGGTCTTCTGCCCATTTTGGGATTGGGTTGTTTGCTTTTTTTTATATTGAACTACATGAGATGCCTGTATATTTTGGAGATTAATCCTTTCTCAGTTGCTTCATTTGCAAATATTATCTCCCATTCTGAAGGTTGTCTTTTCGTCTTTTTTATGTTTTCCTATGCTGTGCAAAAGCCTTTAAGTTTCATTGGTCCCATTTGTTTATTTTTGTTTTAATTTCCATTTCTCTAGGCGGTGGGTCAAAAAGGATCCTGCTGTGATTTATGTCATATAGTGTTCTGCCTGTGTTTTCCTCTAAGAGTTTTATAGTGTCTGGCCTTACATTTAGGTCTTTAATCCATTTTGAGTTTATTTTTGTGTATGGTGTTAGGGAGTGTTCTAATTTCATTCTTTTACATGTAGCTGTCCAGTATTCCCAGCACCACTTATTGAAGAGGCTGTCTTTTCTCGATTGTAAATTCTTGCCTCCTTTATCAAAAGTAAGGTGACCATATGTGCATGGGTTTACCCCTGGGCTTTCTATCCTGTTCCATTGATCTATATTTCTGTTTTTGTGCCAGTACCAAACTGCCTTGATTACTGTAGCTTTGTAGTATAGTCTGAAGTCCAGGAGCCTGATTCCTCCAGCTCCCTTTTTCATTCTAAATATTGCTTTGGCTATTTGGGGTCTTTTGTGTTTCCATACAAATTGTGAAATTTTTGTTCTAGTTCTGTGAAAAATGCCATTGGTACTTTGATAGGGATTGCATTGAATCTGTAGATTGCTCTGGGTGGTATAGTCATTTTCACAATGTTGATTCTTCCAATCCAAGAACATGGGATATCTCTCCATCTGTTTGTATCATCTTTAATTTCTTACATCAGTGTCTTATAGTTTTCTGCATACAGGTCTTTTGTCTCCTTAGGTAGGTTTATTCCTAGGTATTTTATTCTTTTTGTTGCGATGGTAAATGGGAGTGTTTCCTTAATTTCTTTCAGATTTTTCATCATTAGTGTATAGAAATGTAAGAGATTTCTGTGCATTAATTTTGTATCCTGCAACTTTACCAAATTCATTGATTAGCTCTAGTAGTTTTCTGGTGTCATCTATAGGATTCTCTATGTATAGCATCATGTCATCTGCAAACAGTGACACTTTACTTCTTCTTTTCCAATTTGGATTCCTTTTATTTCTTTTTCTTCTCTGATTGCTGTGGCTAAGACTTCCAAAACTATATTGAATAATAGTGGTGAGACTGGGCAACCTTGTCTTGTTCCTGATCTTACTGGAAGTTGTTTCAGTTTTTCACCATTGAGAATGATGTTAGCTGTGGGTTTGTCATATATGGCCTTTATTATGTTGAGGTAATTTCCCTATATGCCTACTTTTCAGAGGATTTTTATCATAAATGGGTGTGAATTTTGTCAAAAGCTTTTTCAGCATCTATTGAGATGATCATATGTTTTTTCTCCTTCAAATTGTTAATATGGTGTATCACATTGATTGATTGGCATATATTGAAGAATCCTTGCATTCCTGGGATAAATCCCACTTGATCAGTGTATATGATCCATTTCATGTGCTGTTGGATTCTGTTTGCTAATATTTTGTTGAGGATTTTTGCATATATGTTCATCAGTGATATTGACATGTAGTTTCTTTCTCTGTGACATCTTTGTCTGGTTTTGGTATCAGGGTGATGGTGCCCTCGTAGACTGAGTTTGGGAGTGTTCCTCCCTCTGCTATATTTTGGAAGAGTTTGAGAAGGATAGGTGTTAGCTCTTCTCTAAATGTTTGATAGAATTCGCCTGTGAAGCCATCTGGTCCTAGGTTTTTGTTTTTTGGAAGATTTTTAATCACAGTCTCAATTTCAGTGCTTGTGATTGATCTGTTTATATTTTCTATTTCTTCTCAGTTCAGTGTCGGAAGGTTGTGCTTTTCTAAGAATTTGTCCATTTCTTCCAGGTTCTCCATTTTATTGGCATATAATGGCTTGTAGTAATCCTTCTTGATTCTTTGTATTTCTGCCGTGTCACTTGTTACTTCTCCTTTTCATTTCTAATTCTATTAATTTGAGTCTTCTGCCTTTTTTTCTTGATGAGTCTGGCTAAAGGTTTATCAATTTTGTTTATCTTCTCAAAGAACAAGCTTTTAGTTATGTTGATCTTTGCTATTGTTTCCTTCATTACTTTTGCATTTATTTCTGATCTGATCTTTATGATTTCTTTCCTTCTGCTAAATTTGAGGGTTTTTTGTTCTTCTTTCTCTATATTCTTTAGGTGTAAAGTTAGGTTTTTAATTTGAGGTGTTTCTTGTTTCTTGAGGTAGGATTTTATTGCTATAAACTTCCCTCTTAGAACTGCTTTTGCTGTATCACATAGGTTTTGGGTCGTCGTGTTTTCATTGTCACTTGTTTCTACGTATTTTTTGATTTCCTCTTTCATTTCTTCAGGGATCTCTAGGTTATTTAGTAGCATACTGTTTAGCCTCCATGTATTTGTATTTTTTGCACATTTTTTCCTGTAATTGATATCTAGTCTCATAGCGTTGTAGTCAGAAAAGATACTTGATATGATTTCAATTTTCTTAAATTTACCAAGGCTTGATTTATGACCCAAGAAATGATCTCTCCTGGAGAATGTTCCATGAGCACTTGAGAAGAAAGTGTATTCTGTTGTTTTTGGATGGAATGTCCTATAAATATCAATTAAGTCCATCTTATTTAATGTGTCATTAAAAGTTTGTGTTTCCTTATTTATTTTCATTTTGGATGATCTGTCCATTGGTGAAAGTGGGGTGTTAAAGTCCCCTACTATGATTGTGTTACTGTCGATTTCC
Source organism: Balaenoptera ricei (assembly GCF_028023285.1). Classification (NCBI taxonomy): domain Eukaryota; kingdom Metazoa; phylum Chordata; class Mammalia; order Artiodactyla; family Balaenopteridae; genus Balaenoptera; species Balaenoptera ricei. Next base: position 13,336,967 of record NC_082643.1, read on the forward strand.
CCTTTTATGGCTCTTAGCATTTGCCTTATGTATTTAAGTGCTCCTATGTTGGATGCATAAATATTTACAATTTTTATATCTTCTTCTTGGATCGATCCCTTGATCATTCTGTAGTGTCCTTCTTTGTCTCTTGTAATAGTCTTTATTTTAATCTATTTTACCTGATATGAGAATTGCTACTCCAGCTTTCTTTTGATTTCCATTTTCATGGAATATCTCTTTCCATCCCCTCACTTTCAGTCTGTATGTGTCCCTAGGTTTGAAGTGGGTCTCTTGTATACAGCATATATTCAGGTCTTGTTTTTGTATCCATTCAGCCAGTCTATGTCTTTTGGTTGGAGCATTTAATCCATTTACATTTAAGGTAGTTATCAATATGTATGTTCCTATTACCATTTTTTTAATTGTTTTGAGTTTGTTATTGTAGGTCTTTTTCTTCTCTTGTGTTTCCTGCCTAGAGAAGTTCCTTTAGCATTTGTTGTAAAGCTGGTTTGGCAGTGCTGAATTCTCTTAGCTCTTGCTTATCTGTAAAAGTTTTAATTTCTCTGTCAAATGTGAATGAGAGCCTTTCTGGGTAGAGTAATCTTGGTTTTAGGTTTTTCCCTTTGATCACTTTAAATATGTCCTGCCACTCTCTTCTGGCTTGCAGAGTTTCTGCTGAAAGATCAGCTGTTAACCTTATTGGGATTCCCTTGTATGTTATTTGTTGTTTTTCCCTTGCTGTGTTTAATATTTTTTCTTTGTATTTTATTTTTGATAGTTTGATTAATATGTGTCTTGGCATTTTTCTCCTTGGATTTATCCTGTATGGGACTCTCTGGGCTTCCTGGACTTGATTGACTATTTCCTTCCCCATATTAGGGAAGTTTTCAATGATAATCTCTTCAAATATTTTCTCAGACCCTTTCTTTTTCTCTTCTTCTTTTGGGATGCCTATAATTCAAATGTTGGTGGGTTTAATGTTGTCCCAGAGGTCTCTGAGACTGTCCTCACTTCTTTTCATTCTTTTTCCTTTATTCTGCTCTGTGGTAGTTATTTCCACTATTTTATCTTCCAGGTCACTTGTCCGTTTTTCTACCTCAGTTTTTCTGCTATTCATTCCTTCTAGAAAAGTTTCAATTTCATTTATTGTGTTGTTCATCATTGTTTGTTTGCTCGTTAGTTCTACTAGGTCCTTGTTAAACATTTCTTGTATTTTCTCCATTCTATTTCCAAGATTTTGCGTCATCTTTACTATCATTACTGTGAATTCTTTTTAGGCAGATAGACTGCCTATTTCCTCCTCATTTGTTTTTTCTGGTGGGTTTTTACCTTGCTCCTTCATCTGCTGTGTGTTTCTCTGTTTTCTCATTTTGCTTAACTAACTGTCTTTGAGGTCTTCTTTTTGCAGGCTGCATGTTTGTAGTTCCCGTTGTTTTTGGTGTCTGCCCCCAGTGGCTAAGGTTCGTTCAGTGCGTTGTGTAGGCTTCCTGGTGGAGGGGACTGGTGCCTGTGTTCTGGTGGATGAAGCTGGATCTTTTCTTTCTGGTGGGCAGGACCTTGTCCGTTGGTGTGTTTTGGGGTGTCTGTGACCTTATTATGATTTTAGGCAGCCTCTTTGCTAATGGGTGGGGTTCTGTTCCTGTCTTGCTAGTTGATTGGCATAGGGTTTCCAACACTGTAGCTTGCTCGTCACTGAGTGGAGCTGGGTCTTAGCTTTAAGATGGAGATCTCTGGGAGAGCTTTCGCTGTTTGATGTTCCACAGAGCCGGGGGGTCTCTATTGGACCAATGTCCTGAACTCGACTCTCCCACCTCAGAGGCACAGGCGTTATACCTGGCCAGAGCATGAAGTCCCTGTCAGCCACATGGCTCAGAAGAAAAGGGAGAAATAAATAAATAAAATAAAGTTGTTAAAATAAAAAGTAAAAAATTATTAAAAATTAAAAAATTAAAAAGTAATAATAAAAAAGAAAGAAGAGAGCAACCAAACCCAGAAGCAAATCCACCAATGATAACAAGTGCTAGAAACTATATTAAAATAACCAAAAATACAAAAAAAAAAGGGACAGACAGAACCCTAGGACAAATGCTAAAAGCAAAGCTATACAGACAAAATAACACAAAGAAGCATACACATACACACTCACAAAAAGAGAAAAAGGAAAAAAATATATTTATTTATATATTTTGAAAAATTAAAAAATAGAGCAACCAAATCAATAAACAAATCTACCAATGATAATAAATTCTAAATACCAAACTAAGATAAACATAAAACCAGAAACAAATTAGATGCAGAAAGCACACCCCAAGTCTACAGTTGCTCCCAAAGTCCACCGCCTCAGTTTTGGGTTGATTTATTGTCCATTCAGGTCTTCCAGAGATGCAGGGTACATCAAATTGATTGTGGAGATTTAATCCGCTGCTCCTGAGGCTGCTGGGAGAAATTTCCCTTTCTCTTCTTTGTTCACACAGCTCCTGGGGTTCAGCTTTTGATTGACACTGCCTCTGTTTGTAGGTCGCCTGAGGGTGTCTGTTTTTCGCTCAGACAAGACGGAGTTAAAGGAGCAGCTGTTTCGGGGGCTCTGGCTCACTCAGGCCGGGGGAGGGAGGGGTACGGAGGAGGCGGGGCGAGCCTGCAGCGGCAGAGGCGTCGTGATGTTGCACCAGCCCGAGGCGTGCCGTGCGTTCTCCCGGGGAAGTTGTCCCTGGACCACAGGACCCTGGCAGTGGCGGGCTGCACAGGCTCCCGGGAGGGGAGGTGTGGATAGTGACCTGTGCTCGCACACAGGCTTCTTGGTGGCTGCAGCAGCAGCCTTAGCATCTCATGCCCGTCTCTGGGGTCCGCGCTGATCGCTGCGGATCGCTCCCGTCTCTGGAGCTCGTTTAGGCGGCGCTCTGAATCCCCTCTGCTCACGCACCCGGAAACAATGGTCTCTTGCCTCTTAGGCCGTTCCAGACATTTTTCTGGACTCCCTCCTGGCTAGCCGTGGCTCACTAGCCCCCTTCAGGCTGTGTTCACGCCGCCAACCCCAGTGCTCTCCCTGGGATCTGACCTCCGAAGCCCGAGCCTCAGCTCCCAGCCCCCGCCCGACCTGGCAGGTGAGCAGACAAGCCTCTCAGGCTGGTGAGTGCTGGTTGGCACCGATCCTCCATGCGGGAATCTCTCCACTTTGCCCTCTGCACCCCTGTGGCTGCGCTCTCCTCCGTGGCTCTGAAGCGTCCTCCCAGCCATCCCCCGTCTCCTCCAGTGAAGGGGCTTCCTAGTGTGTGGAAACCTTTCCTCCTTCATAGCTCCCTACCAAAGGTGCAGGTCCCGTCCCTATTCTTTGGTCTCTGCTTTTTCTTTTTTCTTTTGCCCTACCCAGGTACGTGGGGAGTTTCTTGCCTTTTGGGAAGTCTGAGGTCTTCTGCCATCGTTCAGTAGGTGTTCTGTATGAGTTGTTCCACATGTAGATGTATTTCTGATGTATTTGTGGGGAGGAAGGTGATCTCCACGTCTTACTCCTACACCATCTTGAAGGTCTCCATCTCGAAAAATATGTTTTAATTGATAAAAATTGGCAAACAAAGATACAAACATATGTAGCATGCTTGGAAGTCTTATAGAATATAATGTAGGCAATAGAATGGGCACTGACATTTGTTGTACAATATATTTGAAGCATGTAATAAACAGTCACTGTCATGAACATTATATAGGTAAATCAGATTTTCCTAAAACTGTCAAATTCTCTTCTAGTATTTGCAGTTTCATACGTTTCTCTCTTTCTTTCCCTCACAGTATTACATCTTTTACACATTTAAGCCATGACCAATGATGATCAATAACAATCTCTGTCAGTCATTCTTTAGGTATACAGCTTTTGTAATAAAAATGCCAGGGTTCTCTTAGAAACTGAGTTTCTCTTAAAGTTCACATTTTTCTTTCACCTAAAGGGCAATGTAGAGTAAGAGAAATAGTGAAAGATTCCAAGATAAAAAATGAATGCTGAAGGAATTTCAACACTTGAGACTCTCATAACTATTTTAGCCACCTTCCTTTTATATTTTATATATATATATACATATACACATGTATATGTATATATATATTTAGAAAGTTTATAGAAACTGATTTAATTATTTATTTAAAAAATTTATAAATTGTGTTCAAGATTTCTTTTCGGTCCGAAAGAGTATTCTGAGGAGTACTCTGTATTATTATTTTAATTAGAGTAGTTTTCAGTAAGAACAATCCATTGATTTTCCTCACTCTTTCTATGAGGAAACACCTGCTCATCTCCCAAGTCCATGCTTCATGGACATGTGGTATTTCTGAATCAGATTCATTTAGAATGCACCATGCAAGCATTTTCATACCAAGTTAAGTCATTTAGCTTTGTCTATTTGCCTTAAGTCTTATAATGGAATATATTAAAATTTTGTTGCCCAAATTTAAAATAAATACCCATGAGTCCATTCTGTTAAATAAATTGTTGAATAAACTAATGGAAGAGAAGAGACAAATTTCTGAAACAGAAGAATCCTAAATAATTTTGTTGCTACTCCACCCTCAAGCAGAGAGTATAACTCCCCGAGCCTGAAGTGTGTGTGGTACATAGTGTCTTCCTTCCAAAGTCTAAAGTATGAAAGAGTAACTTTACTGTAGAGACCTTGACAAACACTGTCTCAATCAGGTGATCAAGGCCAATATCAGCAAGTCATAAATTTCATTAATAGTGTGTACACTTGCTATGATAATGTGATGTGATGGAAATGACACTACTTCTGGTCTCCCTTCATATCCAATAGTCTTAATCATGAAAAAACCCACCGAATTCCAGTATTGAGGCATCTTACAAAATACCTAATCAGTTCCCTCAAAACTGTCAAGGTTATCAAAAATAAGGAGTGTCTGGAAAGTTGGCAAAGCCAAGAGAAGATGAAAGAGACATGGCAACTAAATGTAATGCGGTATCCTGGTTGGAATCCCAATACAGAAAAAGACATTAAGCAGAAACTAAGGAAATTTAAATTAACTGTGGACTTTAGTTAATAAAAATGGGTCAATATTTGTTCATTAAGTATTATAACAAATGTGTCATGCTAACACAAGATGTTAATAATAGCGGAAACTAAGTGTGGGACATATGGGAACTCTCTATACCATCTCCTTAAAATTGCTGTAAATCTAAGTTCTAAAAAACTATAGTCTTTTAAAAAGAAGAGATATGTAGTTGCTTATGTAGCTATATATTTGAACTGCAGTGGTTTTGTACTATTGCTGACAATAATTCACTAAATCTTCACCCCCCACCTCAGAAACAATCAGAATTACTGTACTTACCAGAGTTTTAGTAAAATTTTAATCAATACAAAATAATATTTAACAACATTAGTTCAGTGTCATTATAGGAAACAAGCAAGTTCACTTTTTCCAAGATGGCCAAATCCTTGTTTAAATCCTCTTGATAACTAAAAAAAAATATTTTCCAATGATTTTTACTACCAGACAAGCTTTATGGATGACCCCAGTTGGCTATTCTAATTTTTTCCCTAGAATATTCAGATGTACCTTTTAGAAAAACTAAAAATTCATCTGTCTTAAGGAGAAAAAGACTCTGGGACCAAAAGACTTCTCCAATTCAGCTCAGAGGTGAAGTTCTGGGAAAGAAATGGAGTAAAATTTTTTAAACTGGAAATCAAAGTCTGCAAATATATGCTGATATAGGCTAATAGGTTAAACAATATGTGCTTTCCAGTAAGGGGTCTTTGCTGCATATGTTAGGTGACCCACTTAGGATGATGGTGCCCCTTGTCGTTTTCAGTAAGTCACCTGTGTACCACTCTCAGCTGGCTAGAAGACCATGTCAAGATTCAATATCTGTGTGCCAGCCAGTCTCTAGTCTGAATTTTTGGAACATACAGGAAACACTTATCATCATTTCACAAGCAGGAGAGAAGTTCCTGTCCCTTTTGTATCCAGCACTTTTCTGCTTTCTAGTGTACCTGTGTCTTTTCAGTTTTAAGAGTTTCCCTCATGACCCCTTTCAGAAATGCTTCTGGCACCCGCCAAAATATATGTGTGTGTGTGTTTGAAAATCTTTAGAAAAATTTCTTGGCCACTTATTATAAACCTTTCCTACTGAGAGGAATATAGGGGAGATGAGATACTCTACAGTATGGTAGTTAAGGGAAGAGAAAACAAAGTCCTTGTTTTTCTTGAAGGAGACTTAGACTCCGCAGTCTTTGTTATGGAGAAAGACAGTTATGAATCTGAGGAAGCTTTGACATTTTCGTTTGTGGAGCATAGTTTCATCTGAAAGCAATTAAGAAAGAAATAGGAAGAAAATTTTGATCCACTAGCATCTGTTATGATGGAGAAAATTTAAATTTATTGTGAGAAATTTTAAATATGGCCCTTGGGTCTATTACAAGGCCTTGATTTCCTTGACGGCTGCTGGCTAAAGCAGAGCACAGCATCTGGGTAGAGATCTCTGTATTACAAGGACGAGTTAAACAGGGCAACATCTCTAATAATAGTGACGTATTGCAACACTAAAATAGTGGGAACTAAAGGCTCTACAAAGTAACTGTGGCGCGAGACTTTTCTTTAAATCCCGGATTAAAGTAGCATAGTGTGTAACATTATGATTGTTTTACAATGAGTTATATTTTTCTTAGGTGGGAAACTTAAAATCACAGGGGATTTCAGAATAATATATGAGTAGCTTGATTTTGCCTCCAGCAACCTTCTCATTTAGCTCTAGAACCAGTAAAAATATAAAACTCTCATAAGGCAATTACATCAAATTATCTAGGGTGTATACATATAATTCAGTCTTGTCAAAAATAGCAAAAGATCACAAATTTTATATATTTTATTTTGATTCCCTGTTTTCCTTGGCCTTTTCATTAATTGCAATTCAAAACATTATTTTGTTGACTTCTACTTTGTTAGTATCAAATTAACAAATGAGAATCTGAAAATCGTCTCTAAAAAACATTAATGCCTTAATATGACCTTTAGAGCACAAAATTTGTCCAAAGACAAAAGCCCCCAGCAGAATAAAATAATTAAATATGTGTTTATTACTATTACATAGAAAACAAAATATTTATCTTTTTAGAATTATATCAAGGGAACTGAGGGAAATGAAAAATATTATGACTTTTAAGTGATGTAATTCAAAATATTTTCTTCCAGTATTTCTTTGCTCACTAATATAAAAATATATGATTCTCTTAGTTCTTTTACATTTTCTTAAATAGTAGGACAACACACATGCCCAAAGTTAGTCAAAATTGTACAGTCTTACCCGGTAGAGTTCCATGTTTCCACAGAGTTTTTGTCTTTCTATTCATGCTCTGGTAATCACTAGTAATTATTGTACTTTCTCTTTCTATATTACAGTTGGTAGAATAAATCCCTGTGAACTTAAAAAGGCCAAGGATAAGTGACACTTAATGTCAAAGAGCATCCTTCCTGAAAGTACATTGCATGATTTCAACAAATTATACTGCACTAAATATTTTTATTCTTTTATCTTAATCCAGTTCTGGAACAGAAATATGCATTTATTATTTTTTGAAAACAGGGACATACATCATTACTAGAAAACAAAAATTGTCTATATGGTCTTTGTAGTTAATAGTGTACAGCCTTGCAAATTGCAAAAGTTCAAGATGGCAGTGGCATTTTCATTTAATACTGTTGCAATAGCCAGTCAACCATTAAATAAAAGTTTCTGAAATCCTGGTATCTCCCCTTATTCTTTTATTTTTAATTAAAGCTGCAAAGAATCATTGATTGAAATGTCTTTTATCCTCTTATTGCTTAAAAAAAAATTTTTTTAACCTCAGTCTTTTATACTCCTCCTTAATCATGAATGCAAATAAAATTCAAAGTGTAATCAGCAGCTGCTGAAAGAGAGCACTGAGCAAACTGGGTTGCCATGGTAACCGTGAAGTCAGTCCTTGACCAGACAAAGAATAATACCTGGTGTGTGTGTGTATGGTGTGTGTGTGTGTGCAGATGCTTAACAACAATTTACAAAGAAACACTGAAAATATGTCAAGGTTTTTTCCCCCAACTAAATTGTTCATTTTTAGATATTTAGGTTAAAGGTGAATGAATTCAACTATTGCATTAAATTAGAGGTTATTTCTCATTTGAGACTGGATAGTCCTATCTTGGATGAAGCCACAGGTATGAAAATGGTACTATTAGACAAGAACTAAACATGGTAAATATGGAATGCCTTCATTTGCAAACAAATAAACAATTAACATAATTATTTGGCCTATTATTGCTGTAAATATTCTTGCCTTCATTTCTCCAACAGGTGTTGCAGCATTTTAATTTTTTTTTTTCTCTAGGGAAAGAATTATCTCCTACTCTAAGCTGCTGGGGGAAAGTATTGTTAAGCTTTTTAAATGTTGAATATAAAGGTCATACCACTGAGGGATTTTCAGTTGTGAGTAAACACATTCAGAAAAAATAATGTTCCAAGTCACTCTTAATGCAGCAAATGTAGTTTTAAACTGATTGCCTCAATGTTTGAGTATCTTAATTTGGCATGAGTAATGGCCATTACTAGAAATAATATCATTAGACTCCAAATGTTAGAAGAACTTTATTAAAACTTATTAATAAGTCTGTGTAAAAAATAAGGATAGTTGAATTATGTGGCTTTAGATTTATTCTACATTGTCAGTACCTTGGGGAAGAAACATATTCCTGATTAATAAGAAATGAAAGCAGTTGTCTTTGCTGGTAGAGAATCTGAATTTAAGTTTGGGATGCTTAGACCATATACCACTTGCCAAAGGCATTGGGAAGTTTGTTTTATCTTTCCTCTCTATCCTCTTTGCCAACAGGCAAAGATGCTACCATTCTTTTTGTACATATCACCTCCTGCCTGGATGGTGTCTCTTTTTCATCAGGTGTGCTCTTCATCAACCCTCAGGATGGGTCATTGTGATTCTCTCAGCTTTACAGCTGAGAAAGCATAAGCACAGAAGGTTCAGTGACTTGCCTAAGATGACTGAACAAGTTAGTGACAGGGGAGAAATTAGAATTTACTTCTGAATGGAGTGATTTGGTGACTTTCAAAGAAGGTTTTACTTTTTTCCTGACTTGATAAATTTGGAATTAGTGTAGGGGTTGGCAAGAAGACTACCAACTGAAGTTAGTAGAATATAGAAAAATCATTGCTATCTTGTTGTAACTGAAAATGCTTCATTAAAACCATGTATTCTGCTTCAACTAACAAAGGAAGACAAAGATGTGGTTAGCAATTTATTTACCCTTTTTTTCTGGGTTTTCTTTTAGCTATCTGTCCAGTGTTTCTTATCCTGTCATTATGCCATGTACTTTATTGTTCCAACAGTCACTCTCCCTGATCTGTCTCAGGCAATCATTGCAAACTCATTTTTTTCTAATTGGTTCAACTTGGCAATGGTATTGAAGATGGCAAAGAATTGTTTTTACCTAGAAAATAAACAGTATGTTTTATCAGAGTTTTAAAACCAATTATGCTTATTTTTAATGCCTTATTGTTTGTAGGATAGTTTAATCTCTTTGGAATTACATCATTATACTAAAAATATTTTTAAATATTTAAAATTCTGTTTATCACTGTATCTGCTTCATGAAGAGGGCAGCTATTGGTAGTGCCCTTACTCTTTAACTGATATGTAATGCAATATAGAATGACATTTATTTTAACATTCAAGTTGATATGATTCTGAACCCAATCTTCTGAATTACAGAAAGTCAGTTCTTCTCCTGGGCTGCTTCTTATCAGATGTTTCAAAGGAAATCCAGGACTGCTTCTTCGTTCTGAAGGGATTAGTCTCAGTTTCTATCCTGGAATGTTCTATCAGTAAGCCTAAGGATTTCTTTATTCTCCACTGTTGCTACAGTTAATCAGCACTGCATAGGGTCACTCACAAAATCCAGGGCTGTCTTAGCAGCGTGGAAAAATTGCTCATTAACCTTTACTCTTTCACTCCCTTACAGCAGTCAGTGTCTCTCATTGTTGGTTCAGAGGAAGTAATGAACCTCCCCTACATATTTCTACAGGTGGCACCACAAGCTCCTCCCACGGAACTGTTCAGTGAAGGCAGATTCCACAGCAATAGGCCTGTTGTATAGGATCTAATTGTTATCACCTTCCAACAGATTCTCAAGGATGATTGTAGCCATATTTTCTTAACATTTTTCTTCTTTTATATTATACAGAATTTTGGTAAATGACCTCAAGTCTTTACCTGAAGGAGGCAGACTGTAAACTCAACCGTTTCTTCAAAATTCTCTAAAGAAATGTTATCTGAAACAAACAGAAAACAAAAAATAAAGTATGGCTATTTATCACAGCTTTGAAAAAGAATAAAAAATAACTGATTTATAACATTCACAAAATTAAGATTAATCATGTGGTAGCAATAGGATTATAGGCAATTTTCTTTTGTTCCAAAATTTTCTGTAATATTATTAAATTATTGTACATCGTCTAAAGAAAAAAATAATAAAGCAACACGTGAGTTTAAGGGATTATTTTGTCCAGCTTAACATGTTAGGTAGAATAATAAACTTGCCATTCAAGATAGTCGTTGTCTATTTATATATCTTTTCTGCCCAGCCTGACTTCTATTTTTTGATTTGTTGAGAAATTTGCTAAGTATAGAAAACTTCCCTATTCCAGGCCAAGAACAACAGACTTCAAGTTACCTCTTAGAGTTGAATAAAAAATGGCACTCTATATTTAAATTTTAACACACACCATATCACTTTTATTACATCATAATCTCTTTTATGCTTTAGTTGAGTCTTATTCAATATTAACTAATTTTATCAATCATTAAGAGAGTGTTTTTGAAAAAAGAAAACGCATTGAATATGCAAATATAATTTATCATAGTCTATTGAAATCTAGAAGAGAAATCTAGTAAGAAGTGAAATTGCCTTAAAAAATCAAAAGAAATAAAAAGTTTAAATTCCAAAATCATAGAAGACAAAAAAACCTTGTTTTTATCTTAAAACCAGAACTTTCTAAAAGTTTTTTAATAGAACGATTTGACATTTTCTCCTTCGTTCTCTCATTTTTAGCCTCTTATACACACATTGAGACAAGTAATTTGTCTTTTATTTTTAACTTCTCAATATTTCCAAGAGTGTGGTTGGACATTATTTATTTTGTTAATTTCCTCTTTCTTAGGGTATAATTGACATATAAAAATTGTAAGATATTTAAAGTATACATTGTAGTGATTGGATACACATATACACAGTGAAAGGATTTTTCTCATGTAGTTAAATAACACACTCATCTCCTCACATATTTATCTTTTTTTTATGAGAACAGTTAAGTTCTACTCTCTTAGCAAATTACAGTTATACTGTACAGTGTATAGTATAGTCATCCTATTTTACATTGATCCTTAGACTTTATCCATCATATAGCTGAAATTTTGTACCATGTTACCATCCTCTCTCCCTATTTCTCCCAACTCACAGCCCCTGACCACCACTTTTCTACTGTTTCTGTGAGTTTTGACTTTTTTTTTTTTTAAAGATTCTGCTTATAAGCAATACCATACAGTATTTGCCTTTCTCTGTCTAGCTTATTTCACTTAGCATAATGTTCTCAAAGTCTATCCATGTTGTTACAAATGGCAGGATTTTCTTTTTCTCTTGATTAAATAATATTATATTGTATATGGTATATCTATATCTATATCTATAACTATTTCCTCTATCTATTCATCCACAGACAGACACTTGGGTTGTTTACATATCTTGGCTATTGTGAATAACTCTGCAATGAACATGGGAGTACAGATATCACTTCAGTATCATGTTTTCATTTCCTTTGAATAAACATACCCCAAAGTGGAATTGCTGGATCAAATGCTGGTTCTATTTTTAATTTTTTGAGGCACCTCCATACTGTTTTCCATACTGGCTGCGCCAATTTACATTCCTACCAAGAGTGCACAGGGTTTCCCTTTTCTCCACATTCTCCCCAACACATGTTATCTCTTGTAATTTTGATGACAGCTGTTCTAACAGGTATGAGGTGATATCTCATTGTGGCTTTGATTTGCATTTCTTTGATGATTAGTGATGTTGAACACCTTTTCATGTAGCTGTTGGTCATTTGTTTGTCTTCTTTAGAAAAATGTCTATTTAAATCCTCTTCCCCTTTCTTTAAATCAGATTGGTGCAGCCTCTGAACCAAGTCCTGGGGGTATAGCCACAGCAAGTCTTCATGAGCCAGTTAAGAGCTGTTTCTTTGTTACATTCTTACTGGCCTCATGGATGCAAGCTTCATTGCCTTTCAGAGCTTGGTGTTTTGGGGGTTTGTCCCATACATGGAAGTCTTAAAAGTCGGGTTGCCAGTTGCTGAGTTCTCCCTTCACTCTTCAGGGAGAAGCCGGGAATTCTGATTGTATGTCACTGTGCCAGGTGTGGGATTTATGGCGAGAGTGTGTCTCAGCCTTTCCTACCCATTTCCACATGGCTATTTTCTTGTTTGCCTGGTATGTAGGAGTTGCTCAGCAAGTTCCTGGATTTCTTTCAGAGGGAATTGTTCCACGTGTAGCTGTAGATTTGGTGTACCCACGGGAGGGGTGAGCGCAGTTACCCTCTTTGTTGCCATGTTGGAATGAAATGCCCACTATGTCTCTGATTGTTACTTAATATTGGGATAAGTTCCTTTCTCTGTGTTATGATCCATGTAGCTAAAAACAGTTCGATATGACATTCTTATGGTTCGATATGTTAATGGGTTTTGATATATACTTTAATACTTTATTTACATTTAAGATGTAGATTTATCATTACTTTTTGTTTTTATTTTTTGTCTATTTCTGTGAAATAGAAGAAGAGTTGTGTGAACCATAGTCAAAAGAGTTACATGGAATCATAATACCTTTATCACACAAGGTTCTACCCTTCTCTCCATGGTCTTGCATTGCTGAGATTATTAGTGTTGATAAAACAGTTCTGGATTTTCCGCACTATGATTTTCTATTCATAGGTCCTTCACTTACCCTCAGAATTGTAAGAAAAGCTTAGAAAAATTGATGATAAATTTGATACCTTACCCAATTTAAAACTTAGTATTTCTTGTACTTTTTTCCCCACACAGAAAAATATAATGCATTTGACTTAAAACAACTGACAGCCTTGAATGGTTCACTCTAAATTTTAAATAATTTCACTAAAAGAATTAAATTCTAAGTGTTATATTTGTCCAAGGGAGTTAATAAACAACAATCAAAGACTTTCTTTTGGATAATAAAGATTTAAGACTTTTTGATTTCAAAAGAAGATAAATGTCATACGTATTCACTGAAGTTTCTTGCTTGTGTTAGCTACAGGCTGCCCTTGTAACTCATTTGCAGTATAAACTCCTTTCAGATAGGATCATGAAAGAGCCCCCTTTATGCTTCTCTCATCTACAACAGTCACCTTTTGAATTCACATTCTTAATTTACAACATGCTGCTGCTTTTAATCCTTTGCTGCTATAATGATACCATCATCTTCTGAACTCATTAAGGTCCCACATAGGTTTATATGTGTTGCAATGATATCTTTATCTTTCAGAGCAGTTTGGAAACCTGCAGGGGTGTGGAATTACTACAGATGGACCGTTATGCAAAACTGAGTATATCAAGCCTTCCCCAAACTGAAAAGGGAAAGTATTCTGGAATGTAAAAGAGACATATGTTCCAGCCAGAGATGTTGGTTTATGGAGGTCAGATCTGCACATTAATTGCTTTCTATTAACAGCTTAGAGGTGGCTGACCAAAAGGACTTATTTATGACTTTAAGAGGTCTGAAGGAAGAACTGTGCTGGTAATTTACTTGATTATAAACCTTCTATTCTTGAAGGAGATAACACAGAGATCAGAATCAGCCAATGCTTGATTGAAATTGGAATATAAATGAAAGAAAATGGATAATTATAATACTGAGCAGACTGGAAAACAAACCATCAAATCAAAGAGTAGCACATCCAAAGAAACCACTAACCCTGAATCATGAGCTTCTAAATGGAATAATCTGATCTTTCAAAGTAAACAATGAGAAAAGTGACCTAGATTCCACAACTCTCAATTTCTAAATACCCTTTCCAATTATAACTATCTTTTTTATTCTTAGTATATTATTCATTAAAAAGTTTATTTATTTTCAGAAGTTCTAACTCATAGGATTAACTGAATCGGGAACTGAAAAGTGGAAATGTCACCCATGACTAGTATATAGTTTACAATGGAGTATGAAGACTCAAGTATATAAACAGCTCAAAAATAATTAGGGGAAATAATGGCAGGACGGAAAGAAGATTGGGTTTCATGGCGCCATACTATTAGTTCTAGTACTAATTCATTAAGTAAGCCAATAATAAAACATTCTTTTTATTATCACTGACACATCCATTTTAACAAACATAGTACAGCAAGCAAAAAACACAGAATAGGTGTGCAAAGGAGCCCAGAGAGAAGAAATGTTCAATCTTACAAAAATTATATTTGTGTCTGTGTATTTGTCATTGACGTTTAACTTACTGGGCAAATTACTTTTCCAGGGTCAAATAAGGAAATTGTAAAGGAAGCACAGAATTTATTGCCCTCAAATTTCCCATCTGTTGCCTAGCTACTGAATCTTCTTGTATTTGTAATAGCTTAAATTCAAGTATTCTATAGTGTAAAAATTAGAATCGGAGCATTTCTTTCTTTTAAATTCTGTGAGATAAAACACAAGTATCTGCTACCAGGATTGATTTTTGTAATAGAAAGTTGTTCTGGGGTTAACATATTAGACATAATTTGTTAAATCCTAAGAAAAAAGATATTTTTTAGTTTTGTGAAATGTTGGTGACAATATTAAGAATGTAAATAAAAACAAGAAGGAATTAAAGGAAGTTAGTTCTGTATAACTCAAGAAGACCTTGAGAAGATACCAAAGGACACTGGGAAAGTAAATACATATAGAAAGAAGTTTGTATGTGTGTGTATGTGTGTGTGTGTGTGTGTGTGTGTGAGAGAGAGAGAGAGAGAAACATCTCTGTGCATGCCTTATTTCTTTTACTAACCTTCTAGAAGGCTTCTTTCAGTCTCATTGACTAGAATTTTGTCAGTGAACTCCCATAGCTTCAGAGTAGTCTGGGAAGAAGAGTATCTGGTTTTTTTTATATCTCAAATGTGGAAGATGAGTAAGGACGAAGAGTTGTTGGGAAGGCATCTTAGTGTCCAATGAACAGGATCTGCCATAAATCTTACCTGCATTTAATATAAATTTTACACTTCACCTATGCACAGAACTCACAAAGGATTGCTAGGCAAGGCCATTAAAGTTTATTTCTTGTCAGATAGGCATGTTCAGAGTTGAGTTTTATTCGATTCACTTTCTCCTCTATTTTTAGGAAATAAAATTACACTGAAAGTTGATGTGTATAACCATGTCGTAAAATTCAGATTTTGCTGATTTTTTCTTTCTCTTTAATTTTGCATGTTCTACCTTCAGTTTTATTCTTTAGAGTATTCTCTCCCCAAAGAAAGAAGGTTGTTAGTGTGTTGCAGTGAAGCTACTGCATTGAACTGCCAGACAATGGGCTCTCAAATAAAGATTACATGAAATTTTAAATTTAATAATATGAATAACTGAGTAAAAGCTAACAACAAAGCTAGGTTTAATGATCTCTTCTCAGGCCTATGTTTTCATAATCAGAAGCCAGTTTTTTTAAGCATTTGCTGACCATTGTTATGAATAAATTAGTAAGGACCATATCTACACTTCAAAGTAAAGTGGATACATTTTTTACACTTTTCTCAGCAATAACCTTCATGGGAATATTTTACATTAATTTTTTTCCTACTCGTTCACTATTCACTACTTTCCTACTCATTCAGCTTTAAAGTTGGGCAATGTCTATATTTGTCAATATTTGTTTTTATTTCGACTTAGAATAATTCAACTACTAAGATTTGCCAGTAAAATCTTGACTCTTTTTTTGAAGAGTAGTTCTTCAGATCTGTTGGATTTAGTAACCAGCAAGCTGTCCGCTTTGTGTGCCATTACATTTGGCTCCACGGATTCAACCAACTGTGCATCAAAAATATTTGGGGGGAAGAAAAACCTCTAGAAATTTCCAAAAAGCAAAACTTGAATTTGCTACAACTATTTACATTTACGTAGCATTTACATTGCATTTACATCGATTTACATAACACTTACATTGTATTAGGTGTTATAAGTAACCTAGAGATGATTTCAAGTACCTGGTAGGATGACCGAACCAAGGCTTTAATACCTAGCCTAATTGAAGCTTCAGCCTCCCTTAGAAGGGGAGCCTTAACCAGTCAGTTGGGAATTTGCTGGTCAGCACCAATGAGGTAATCTGTCACTTAGGCCCTCTCCAACCCCCAAAGGAAGATGAAGTCATCTGCCACATAGACCCCTTTCTTCCCCCATAGGTAGGTGATCTAAGCCTGAAATAATCTTTTTTTTTTCTTTTTTTTGATAACTTCCTTGTCCTACTATTAAAAACCTCTCCCTTTCTGTAGCCCTTTGGAGTTCCTCTCTACTTGCTAGATGGGATGCTGCCAGATTCATGAATTGTTGAATAAAGCCAATTAGAGCTTTAAATTTGTTTTTTAAAGTATGTGGTAGGATGTACAGTAGGTTGGTTACCTGCAAATACTACACCATTTTATATAAGGGACTTGAGCATTCGTGGATTTGGTATCTGCTAGGCTCCTAGAACCAATCTCCTGAAGATACTGATCATATTGCTTAAATCATGATCCACGTTAGAATCTTGTTTAGTTTAAGATAATAGAAAAGTTCCCTGAATCTCTCAACTTCTATATTGTACAAATTTTTCTTGCTAGTACATACTGAGTTTTCTTAAAGTCCATTGTATATGTACAGTTTAATACCTAAAATTATTTTAAAATATCCTAGGTACCTTTCATTTGGCTCATTTCAAATATGTGTTTTTCTTCATCCATGAATTTAATGCAAGGTTAATATATTAAAATAATTCTATTATAAAAGAGATTTCTAGTGCTCAGTTCACTTTGGTATCAGAATGTTAGCAATGCTCATTGCAGCAAAAAAGGCAGTGTGTTCAATCTGTCCTGACACCATATAGTCATTTGTATTGCACTTAATCACACTGTAGAAAGACAGTCATCTTGCAAAATCTCACCAAAAAATATATTCTATCTCTAGAAACGCCAGGAGCTCTCTGTAATTTGAGCTTGCTAAGTGGCAAGTACATATAATGCAGATACATCAATCAGGTTAATGCAAGGAACACACTTCCATTTGGTAACATTTGAAATACATGTCTGAGATGCAGAAACATAATTAAGGCAAATGAGTATAGCATGTTAATCTTCCAATCTAGAATAGAACAAGTTTTGCAGATTTCTCCAACTTTTACTAATGATTGAAATGAAAGTCAAATTATCTGGACAAATGAGTTGTTTCATTTCAGACTAAGATGGGGTTGCTTAAATTAAGCACAATTCACATCTGGACTGGCGGCTCAGTTGTTGTGCGTGTGTCGAGGAGGACGTCATGTGTAGGATATTGAACAGCGTCTTTAGCATATTCTCTTGCTGCCGGGAGCATCCCCCACATCCTGATGTTAAAAAGAAATGTCTACAGACACTGCCAGAGGTCACCTGGCGTTCAGAGCTGCCCCTAGTTAAGAACCACTGGACTAATGGCTGAATCAAATTATTTCAGTTTTATGTTGTCCAGTTTGGACATTTGAATGTAATGGAACATGTTAAGAATAGTATTTTTTTGGTACTATGGATGTAGCAAATATTAGTTTGGTTAACATTTGTCTGTCAAGAAAAAGATAAATACACATTTGTATGCCACATACAAAGATAAATGTTCTGTAACAAAGTTCTTAAACTTTCCTCATTCTGTTTTACAAATAAAATAATTTTAAAAGTATTTTTAATTAATTTTTATTGGAGTAGAGTTGATTTACAATGTTGTGTTAGTTTCTGCTGTACAGCAAAGTGAATCAGTTATACATATAGCCACTCTTTTAGATTCTATTCCCATATTGGTCATTACGGAGTACTGAGTAGAGTTCCCTGTGCTATACAGTATGTTCTTATTACTTATTTATTTTATATATAGTAGTGTGAATGGATAAAGAAGATTCCATATATACAATGGAATATTACTCAGCCATAAAAAAGAATGAAATAACGCCATTTGAGGTGACATGGATGGACCTAGAGATTGTCATACTGAGTGAAGGAAGTCAGACAGAGAAAGACAAATATCATGTGATATCGCTTATATGTGGAATCTAAAAAATTGGTACAAATGAACCTATTTACAAAACAGAAATAGAATCACAGATGTAGAAAACAAATTTAGGTTACTAAGGGGTAAGTGGGGGAGGGATAAGCTGGGAGATTGGGATTGACATATACAGACTACTATAAAAACTATTCTAAGTGTGTTTCTAAACTATTTTCTTATCATTACAAAACAAAACAAGATCACTAATGTATAAACCTGATACTTCTACCTATTATATTGATACCTCATTTTTTCAAATTATCTAGATGACTGCCATCTTTAATATTTTTCATGTAGAATTCAAAGTGCCCACAAACTGGCACTTTGTAAGTAAACTTTTTTTAATTTACTCTTTTCTCAGAGATCTGTTTCTTTGTCTGCTTATGGTTTAAATTAAGACCAATAGGGAGTCTATGTTTAGCCAAAGCACAGCTAGATATTTTGATGGAGAGTTTGCTTTGGCATGAAATGCTGCTGTTTATTTGTAAACCTCTCTGTGTATGTAATTTGACAGAATTTTAGATTCCCCAGTTAATGAGGCTAGCAGCAGCCTCTATCCCCTGGGCCCAGTCAATTTGATACCATCTCCGTGTAGGTTGTCATAGCTATGTTGACTTCATTTCCTGTATTGAGAAAATAAAAATCAGCTTCTTCAAGTTGTAGGAAATAAAATTTCTTACTTATCTTCCTCTGATTTCTCACACCCTTATAGAGAGTAGATTTCTGACTACTTGCTACATCTCTAGAGAGTAATGTGTTGAATAGATGAAAATATTAATCAGTATTTCTTTTTGAATGATCTATATATTTCAATAGATATATTTCTTTCCAAAAGTCACATATTTTCAGTGCTAGTATCAACCTCTCTATATAAGCATGATTATATAATGAAATGGAGCAGTATTTATGTTAACTTGATGACAATTGTAATTGCACGAGATCGTAAGTGCTGATCGGATGAACCAGAGCAGGCAGGAAGGATTAGATCGTTGTAAATTCTCGAATTATATGTTTGTTCAACAAACGTGTTTTTACCCATGCCATCATTTTTTAAATGTCTTTAAGTTATTTTGTTTGTTCAAAAGTAAATTTACAGAATTTATAGAAGCCAGTTGGCTAGTTAATTGAATGCAAGTTTGAAGATTTAATTGTACAGTATCGACAGAGTGAAATGCCATTTTAGAAATATTTATTTTAATGCTATGTGTTTGTCAGACTTCTCCTATTTTTGATGAAGTCTAACAAATATCTCAACATTTTAGAGGCTTACAACGAAAGCATTTTTCTCACTTAGGTCTGTGAGTGGACTGGAGAGGCTCCAATTCAGGCTGTATGTAAAGCTCTTTTTGTGATGGATACAGGAATCACCATAGACCAGGCCCAAAGCATAGCTACTAGCATTCCATTGACTTTGACAAGTCACATGGCCAGGCCCACATCAATGGGCAGGGAAATAAACTCTGGCAATTCCAGCAATGGAGGCTGCAACATCAGTGATAGGAATGTGCAATTCTATTAAGGAAAAGAGTGAAGAATTGGGAACTGCTTGTACCCCAAAGGACTGAATTGTCAAAGCAGACAGCCATCTCACAAGTATTACTCAACACCCACCCTTACTAATGACTGGCAAAGAATACAACCAAAAACTAGGGACAGATATAGGAGTCCTCTCTGGAATGGTCTCCCAACCTGTCAGATGCAACTTCTGAAAGTACCTTTTTCTACACTGGAACACAGTTTGATTCCAGAGGAATAGGTAAGCACCCATGATTTGTATGACTTCTTAGATACTTAGATATCACACTGAGGTAGAGAGACAATATGTTTTATTGATTTTAGATTTCTCTTTTCTAATATACACATTCAATGCTATAAATTTCCAAGCACTGCTTTCACTCCTTCTCACAAATTTTGGTAAGCTGTGTTTTTATTTTCTTATAGGTCAAAGTATTTTTAAATTTCTCTTGAGATTTCTTCTTTGACCCAACTGTTCTTTAGAAGTGTGTTGTTTAATCTCCACGTATTTGGGGATTTCCCAGTCATCTTCCTGTTATTGATTTCTAGTTTAATTCCACTGTGGTTTGAGAGCAAAATTGTATGATTTCTATTTTTTTAGATTTGTTAAGATGTGTTTCATGGTCCAGAAAGTGGTCTATCTTGGTGAATGTTCCATGGGAGCTTGATCAGAATGTGTATTCTGCTCTTGTTATATGAAGTAGTCTACAGATGTAAGTTATATCCAGTTGACTGATGGTGTTGTTGAGTTCAGCTATATTCTTACTGACTTTCTGTCTGCTCGATCTGTCCATTTCTGAGAGAGGGTGTTGAAGTCTACCACCGTGATAGTGTATTCATCTATTTCTCCGTGTAGTTCTGTCAGTTTTTGCCCCATGTAGTTTGGCGCTCTGTTGTTAGGTCCATACACAGTAAGGGTTGTTACGACTTCTTGGAGAATTGACCCCTTTATCATTATGTAATGCCCTTCTTATCCCTAAAACTTTCCTTACTTTGATGCCTGCTCTGTTCAAAATTAATATAGCTACTCCTGCTTTCTTTTAATTAGTATTAGCATGGTATAATTTTCTCTAACCATTTACTTTTAATCTATATGACTTTATATTTAAAGTGAGTTTCTTGTATACAACAATACAGTTGGGTTGTGCTTTTTGATACACTCTGACAGTCTCTATCTTTTAATTGGTAAATTTAGGCCATTGACATTCAAAGTGATTATTGATATAGTTGGGTTGATGTCTACCATATTTGTTACTGTTATCTGTTGTTACCCTTATTCTTTGTTCCAATTTTTGTCTTTCAGTATTTCTCTGCTTTTTCTGGTTTTTGTGCGAGCATTCTATGTAATTCAGTTTTCTGTCTTTTCTTAGCAGATACGTTATATTTATTTTTTTACTTTTTTTTAGTGATTGCCCTAGATTTTACAATCCATTTACATCTAATCCAACTTCACTTTCAAATAGTACTATACCACTTCATGGGTAGTGTGAGTACCTTATAATACCAAAATAATCTTTATTCTTTCCCCCATCTCTGTATCATTAGGGTCATTAATTTCACTTATATATAAACAAATATACATATATATGTATATATATGTATATATATAAAATATACAAAAACATACATAATCAAATACTGTTATTATTATTTTGAAAAGAATAAGAAAAATAAAAAGTTTTGATTTTATTTTCACATGTTGCTTCTTTGATTCTTTTACTGTTTTTATATAGATCTTAGTTTCTGACCTCTGTTCTTTTATTTCTCTCTAAAGGACTTCTTTCATAATAAATCTATTGGCAACAAATTTCCTCAATTTTTGATTGTCTGATAAAGTCTTATTTACCTTTCACTTTTGAAAGATAATTTCTCACAGTACAGAATTCTAGGTTGGTGGGGTTTTTTCTCACAACACTTTAAATATTTCACTCTACTCTTTTCTGGAGTGCATGATTTCTGAGAAGTCAGATGTAATTCTTATCTTCGTTCCTCTATATGTAAGGTATTTTCGCCCTCTGGCTTCTTTCAGAATTTTTTCTTTATCTTTATTTTTTTGTAACTTAAAAATGATATGTCTGGTTGTAGTGTTTTGGGCATTTATCCTCTGGTGCTTTATGAGCTTTCTGGATCTGTGATTTAGTATTTGACATTAATTTGGGGAAATTCTCAGTCATTGTTTCAAATATTTCTTCTATTTCTTTCTTTCTTCCTCTTCTAGTACTCCCATTACACTTATGTTATACCATTTGTAGTTCCCCTACAGTCCTTGGATAGTCCATTCTGTTTTTGTTTGTTTTGTTCAGTTTTTGTTCTCTTTGCCTTTCGGTTTTTGAGAGTTCTATTGATACATTCTCTAGTTCAGGGATGTTTCCTCAGCCATGTCCAATCTACTAATAAGCACATCAAAGGCATCCTTCATTTTGGTTACAGTGTTTTGTAATCTCTAGCATTGCATTTTGGGTTTTTCTTAGGATTTCTGTCACTCTGCTTACATTGTCCATCTTTTTTTGCAAGCTATCTGCTTTATCCATTGGAGCCCTTAGCATACTAATCAGTAGTTTTAAATTCCTGGTCTGATGATGCTAACATACCTGCCATGTCTTATTCTGATGCTTGCTCTGTGTCTTCAAATTGCGTTTTTGCCTTCTTGCATGACTAGTAATTTTACCTTGATAACCACACATGATATACTGGGTAAAAAGAACTGCTGTAAGTAGGCCTTTAGTAATGTGATGGTGATATAGGAGGAGGGGAAGCATTCTATAGTCCTATGATCAGGTATCCATCTTTTAGTGAACTTATATCTCTGCATTGTGAACTTCACAAGTCTTTCTCAGTTTTTCTCCCCACTAAAGTGGGAGAGAATGGCTAGAGCAGGCTGGAATTGGGTCTTTCCCTTCCTCAGGTAAGTTAGGCAATGATAATACCCTGGAAAGTTAGGCTCTGGTCATGTAGTATCCCTAATGATAGGCCTTGTTAAGAGGAGCAGAGTGCTCTGGTATGTTTCAAAATGGTTCCTTTTCTTGTCCCCCTGCCAAAACTCCAAAGGATTTTTCTCTGACATTTACTGCAGGAATGTGGTCAAGCTCCTGGAAGCAAATCTCACAATACTGTGGCATCCCTCCCATGACTGGGACTCCTTGAAGTTTTTAACTCTCAAAGTTGTCTGCCATGACCCTCCAGCAATTCATCAATTACAATTCAGTTTAGTTTACTCAGACACTGGTTTCTGGTGGTTTCCCCTAGTGAATCCCTGCTCTGGTAAGCTGGTCAGCTGTTATGACCTATATTTGTCTGTCTTTCTCTCCACATTGGGGGCAGTGGTTTGCCCTGTTTCCTCCTATCTTATGGAACCAAGAAAGTTTGTTGGCTTTTCAGTCTCTTCTGTTTTTTACTCATTGTTAGGACAGCATGGCAACCCCCAAGCTACTTACATGCAGAACCAGAAACCAGAAGTCCAATAGTATTCTTTAATGCAGTTTTGGCTTATGGTCTTCTCATTTATATAATATCCAAATCTCATAAAATACATTCTATCTTTAATTTAGGAATGAGATTAGATTATATGTTCAACTAATGGTGGGAATTGGGGTGAGTGTTATTTTCTTTTCACACTTTATATTTACCAAAATTAAAGTAAGGGAAAGAGGAAGAAGAAAAGGAGAAATAATCTACCAATTATAGATGAAGATATCCTTGGATCCATACACAGATCTAAAAAATATTATATATTTCTACTTCTTGTGTAATGTCTTTCTGGCTAGAAGCTGAAGATAACAGTTGATATATTCACCAAAGATCATTTCTTAACATAAATATAAGATGTTCTCCAATAGCTATACTCCTTCTAATGATGTGAACACAGTATAAACACAAATATCACATATCCTCTTTGACTGTAATTCCTCCTGATATTTTACTCATTGGTCTAATCCCTTCATTCATACTCTTCAGAAAATGCAACTAGAGTCTGTCAGGGTCACTTCAGGACTAAAAAGAGATGTCCATTACACATTTTAAAAAAATAAACCTTTAGGGGGTTTCAGACTCAATTCAGTACTTTTGTACTCTTTCAAGGGAACAAAGGTAGACTTGATGCTATAAAAATATTTTCCCTATTCAGAAAAGGAAGCAGTTTCCATATCAGTGCTCATATTAGGAGAGTGGTTGTTTCTGACTTACATTATTTGCATCGAGGTCATCACTGTCTTTAAAAGAGCAGATTAAAATTCCATGTATCTATCATGAAACAGGTTGCTGGAAAAGAGTTTATCCTAATACAATAGTATCTGTCATGTTGAATACGTTATTATTCAAAATGAGCAAGCCCCCAATTTATTGTACTAAGATAACTGCATTGTATTTTAAGGCTCTTATTTGTCAGCAGTGATATTCTCATATTCCCTTCACTTTTCTTGTAAAGCAGGAAAAATGGAAAAATAGTACAGTAAAATTCAACATATGAAAATCATTTGCGATTTGGAATTATGATGATCTCATTTACCTTTAATTAAAAGAGATTGAGGGACTTACCTGGTGGTCTAGTGGTTGGAATTCTGTGCTTCCACAGCAGGGGATGGGGGTTGGGGAACTGGGATCCCACATGCTGTGTGGCGTGGCCGAATAAATTAAAAAAAAAAAAAAAAAAAGAGGTTGGCACCAAGAGTGTATATGTTTTCACTCATATCTAATAATTAATATTATATACCAAGGATTCTGTTTCAGTGCACAATTTGATCCACTTTAGCCTAATCCTTAATGGATATTCCATAAGGAATTATGTGCAGAAGATACATACTTGATAACAATCGAGTTTTACAATAAACTTTAGTTTTACTCAGGGCAGCAAATCTGTAATTAATTCCTCCTAACTCTTTGTAAACAAATCTCATTTTCTGCCCATTTAGGCAGCCTAAACATTACTGTATTCAAATTTATAGAGTGAAACATAAGAAATGATCTTGAATGATGCTGAGGATATGGCTGTTGGTTTTCTGTGAGTTGTGGAAATTGCAGATGCTAGTGTTCATTTTTCTAAAACGTATTTTTCTGTTTGGGAGTAAATACAATTTCATTTTATATAGTTTTGCCTTTCTGAAACCAATGCGTAACTATCAATTAATAGCTGCAGTAATAGCTTACATTGTTCAAATATTATACTATTTCCAAACTTAATGCCTATAAGCATTAGTACACTCATTTTGCAGGTGAATAAACTGAGACTTGAAAATTTTATTTCAGAAGTTACATATCAAAGCTGCCTTTATCCCTTTATAAAATGTTTATATAGAAGAATTGTATTTTATTCACCAAAGCCCATAGTACAGCTTCTTAATATATATTTGCTTAAATCAAATTGAATTGTCTTTTCTCAGTGTCCCATGGTATCAAAGGTTAAATAATATAAGTAGTATATATGTGTGTATATATAATATAGAGTATATATTATACATTTAATATATTAAATACAACAGTATACAGTATATAAGAATATAATATTATAGCACTCTTATAATATTATAATACTACTTATTCATATATAAGTAGTATGTATACTTCTTATATTTTTTCCATCACCACTTACAGAGAATAAAATCAAAATTAACATTTTTCTACATAATTCTCCTGTATGCATTTATTTTTCTGCTTTGAAATAGTAATGTAAGAATGCAACCATAATGCTTTGGGCTTTGGAAATAGAAGCTAATTTTATAATTTTATAAATTATAATGATAGAATTGTAATTTTAGACATATAAGCTAATTTTATATCAGCATTCACTAACTCCTTAGGACATATACTAGTTAAATTCAAGAGCTCCAAGAACTATGGATTGTTATATTTCTCTCTCAATGCCCAGATGCATTTGTCTAAGCTGTTTCTTCCAAGTGTAGTCTCCCTAATAAGCAAATACAAAGCCTGTATAGACTAGCTGGCCCTACATTGGGTTGATCAAGGTAGAACTTACTGCTGAGAATCACTATTTAAAGAATGGGTTTACCCAAACTTCCAGACCTTTTCCCCTGAACCAAAGATTGTTGTCCTTTACGTCCAAAACTTGAAAAGAAATGAAGTCAACACCATTTCCCATTTTCTACTGCATCCCAAGTCTTTGGTGTGAGTCTTCTAAATACACTAGCATACATTTAAAGACATATCACTTTAATGATTTAGTTTAGTTTGTTTTAATCTAGTGATCATTGTTCTTAAAATTTCTATGATGAATCAGTGGGACAATAAGTTTATTCCAAGTTGATTTGCTACTTACTTCTATTATACATTTGGCAAATCATTGTGTTCTTGTTTTATAAAGAATGGTAATTGAATAAGATATAGATTATCACATATTTGCATTTTTCAATACAAAGTTAAGAAAGAGGGAATATAGGCCAAAAAAAGTGTTAAACTTTTTTAAAAGATTTTTTAAGATAATAGTAAATTTTATTTGCATTTTTTATTTAACTTATGGGTAGAGAAAGAATGCCATGAGTTCTAAGACTCATAAGAGCTTCTAAACCTAGTTTTAAAATGACATAAACCAAGAGATTATATTTAAAGGAAGATGTCATTTAAATTCTGATAAAAAACAACTAGTCACTGTGGGTCATTGACATTGGTTTCTTTTCAGCATAATTATACTGTCTTAGCAAGATGTTTCAGGGACATACGCATTTTGTACAAGTTTATTTACTCACAATGAGAGAACATTTCAAGCTGATAGCTTTAATTATTTTAGCTGATTCCTATGACTGTATTCATGGAAGGGCCAAAAGAGGTGACTGTCTGTGGGTAATCACTACCAGTCATAACTTATGTGTAGCTCTAAGGCATGCCCAGCTTGAAAAACTAGTTTGATCTCCTTCAGAAAATTCTAGTAAAAGAAACCACATAAGAAATTTAGGATGGGAACATTTCCAGAATAGTTAAAAAACTAAAATTCAGAACTATAGCTTGAGATGCAAGAAGGAATTTTCGTGGAATTTATAATATACTTGAATTATAATATTCAAACACAGCTTTGCACATAATAGGAATCCAGTAGTCATTTGCTGCATGGATAGTGACTTGAAATTTCATTGTCTAACTTTTACCGAACACTCACTGTGTATCAGGCACTGCCCTAAAATGTATTAACTAATTTAATTCTTACTAGTATATATTGATATCATTTCCACTTTAGTGTAAGGAAATAAGACCCTTACAGGTTAAATAACTTACCTAAAGTCTTACAGATGAAAAGCACAGGTCCTGGAATGAAAACCCAGGCACTCTAGTTTCAGAGCACACGTGTAACCAGTGCATTTGAGTTTAGATTTTATCCTGCCCTAAATATCTTTGAAATGGTGTTTATGCTATCTCTGTATTATACATTCCATAGAAAATCAGCATGTACTGGTACCAAGATATATGGAGAAGAGCAACATAGTGACTTGACTACATTTGTTTCTTCTCATTACTATGAAACCTTTACTCAGTAAACAGGCCATTATTTGAAGAGGATGAGAGTGATTACTATTGCTATTCCTGGGTAAACACGTGCCTGGAAAAATCGTTACCTAATCAGCAGTTCTCTCTGCCTGACACATACGTGACTACTCCTCCATGGCATTTACAATTCCTAGTACTCTAAAATTTCTCCTCTTAGGCTAACACTTTGACAAACCACTCTGATTGCTGCACTATAAGTTGAACTATTCTCAGTGAGGTTGCCCAGGAGTCTAGAGATGGTATACATGTTTTGAAATTAGAATTCTGTTGCATCTTGAATTATCTCTTTTGCCATATTACTTATGAACCTTCAAATAAGAGGAAGATTGTGTCACAGTGGTCTGGTATTGCTTTTCCCAAAGGAAAAAAAAAAGCTCATTATTTAGATCTTTCCTCCCTCCACATTCCAGCATACCATTCTCCTGCTTCCTCAGTTATCAAGATCAAACTCTCCTTCAGGATCCATCTTATTTTTGATTCATCAAGTATTTCTTAAGCATGAACTCTGTGCTAATAAAAAAATGAATAAGAACATGGTACCCTTTTATGGGACTTAAGAGTTATTGTTCTTCTTTAGCAAAAAAATTAACCAGCTAGTTCAGGCAAAATTGATGCAACTCATAATAAAATGTGTGGCCTATTTGAACCCAAATAATATTTGCATACGTAGTTATATGCTTTCTTTTATTTATTTTTCTTAACGTTTTTATTGGAGTATAATTGCTTTACAATAGTGTGTTAGTTTCTGCTTTATAGCAAAGTGAATCAGTTATATATATACATATATCCCTATATCTCTTCCCTCTTGCATCTCCCTCCCTCCCACCCTCCCTATCTCACCCTTCTAGCTGGTCACAAAGCACTGAGCTGATCTCACTGTGCTATGTGACTGCTTCCCAATAGCTATCTATTCCACATTTGGTAGTGTATATATGTCCATATATACACTACCACTCTCTCACTTTGTCCCAGCTTACCCTTCCCCCTCCCCATGTCCTCAAGTCAATTCTCTAGTAGGTCTGCATGTTTATTTCTGTCTTGCCCCTAGATTCTTCATGACCTTTTTTTTTTTTTTTTTTAGATTCCAGATATATGTGTTAGCATACGGTATTTGTTTTTCTCTTTCTGACTTACTTCACTCTGTATGACAGACTCTAGGTCCATCCACCTCACTACAAATAACACAATTTCATTTATTTTTATAGCTGAGTAATATTCCATTGTATATATGTGCACATCTTCTTTATCCATTCATCTATCGATGGACACTTAGGTTGCTTCCATATCCTGGTTATTGTAAATAGAGCTGCAATGAACATTGTGGTACATGACTCTTTTTGAACTATGGTTTTCTCAGGGTATATGTCCAGTAGTGGGATTGCTGGGTTGTATGGTAATTCCATTTTAGTTTTTTAAGGAACCTCCATACTGTTCACCATAGTGGCTGTATCAATTTACATTCCCATCAACAGTGTATGAGGGTTCCCTTTTCTCCACAAACTCTCCAGCATTTATTGTTTGTAGATTTTTTGATGATGGCCATTCTAACCGGTGTGAGATGATATCGCATTGTAGTTTTGATTTGCATTCCTCTAATGATTAATGATATTGAGCATTCTTTCATGTGTTTGTTGGCAATCTGTATATCTTCTTTGGAGAAATGTCTATTTAGGTCTTCTGCCCATTATTGGATTGGGTTGTTTGTTTTTTTGATACTGAGCTGCTTGTATATTTTGGAGATTAATCCTTTGTCAGTTGTTTCGTTTGCAAATATTTTCTCCCATTCTGAAGGGTGTCCTTTCATCTTGTTTATGGTTTTCTTTGCTGGGCAAAAGCTTTTAAGTTTCATTAGGTCCCATTTGTTCATTTTTGTTTTTATTTCCCTTTCTCTAGGAGGTGGGTCAAAAAGGATCTTGCTGTGATTTATGTCATAGAGTGTTCTGCCTATGTTTTCCTCTAAGAGTTTTATGGTGTCTGGCCTTACATTTAGGTCTTTAATCCATTTTAAGTTTATTTTTGTGTATGGTGTTAGGGAGTGTTCTAATTTCATTCTTTTACATGTACTGTCCAGTTTTCCCAGCACCATTTACTGAAGAGGCTGTCTTTTCTCCATTGTAAATTCTTGCCTCCGTTATCAAAGATAAGGTAACCATATGTGCGTGGGTTTATCTCTGGGCTTTCTATCCTGTTCCATTGATCTATATTTCTGTTTTTGTACCAGTACCATACTGTCTTGATTACTGTAGCTTTGTAGTATAATCTGAAGTCAAGGAGCCTGATTCCTCCAGCTCCACTTTTCTTTCTCAAGATTGCTTTGGCTATTCGGGGTCTTTTGTGTTTCCATCCAAATTGTGATATTTTTTTTTCTAGTTCTGTGAAAAATGCAAGTGGTAGTTTGATAGGGATTCCATTGAATCTGTAGATTGCTTTGGGTAGTAGAGTCATTTTCACAATGTTGATTCTTCCAATCCAAGAACATGGTGTATCTCTGCATCCATTTGTATCATCTTTAATTTCTTTCATCAGTGTCTTATCATTTTCTGCATACAGGTCTTTTGTCTCCTTAGGTAGGTTTATTCCTAGGTATTTTATTCTTTTTGTTGCAACGGTAAATGGGAGTGTTTTCTTAATTTCACTTTAAGATTTTTCATCATTAGTGTATAGGAATGCAAGAGATTTCTGTGCATTAATTTTGTATCCTGCTACTTTACCAAATTCATTGATTAGCTCTAGTAGTTTTCTGGTAGCATCTTTAGGATTCTCTATGTATAGTATCATGTCATCTGCAAACAGTGAAAACTTTACTTCTTCTTTTCCAATTTGGATTCCTTTTATTTCTTTTTTTTCTCTGACTGCTGTGGCTACAACTTCCAAAACTATGTTGAATAATAGTGGTGAGAGTGGGCAACCTTGTCTTGTTCCTGATCTTAGTGGAAATGGTTTCAGTTTTTCACCATTGAGGACGATGATGGCTGTGGGTTTGTCATATATGGCCTTTATTACGTTGAGGTTAATTCCCTCTTTGTATACTTTCTGGAGGGTTTTTTATCATAAATGGTGTTGAATTTTGTTGAAAGCTTTCTCTGCATCTATTGAGATGATCACATGGTTTTTCTCCTTCAATTTGTTAATATGGTGTATTACATTGATTGATTTGCATATATTGAAGAATCCTTGCATTTCTGGGATAAACCCCACTTGATCATGGTGTATGATCCTTTTAATGTGCTGGTGGATTCTGTTTACTAGTATTTTGTTGAGGATTTTTGCATCTATGTTCATCAGTGGTATTGGTCTGTAGTTTTATTTCTTTGTTACATCTTATTCTGGTTTTGGTATCAGGGTGATGGGGGCCTCATAGAATGAGTTTGGGAGTGTTCCTCCCTCTGCTATATTTTGGAAGAGTTTGAGAAGGATAGGTGTTAGCTATTTTCTAAATTTTTGAAAGAATTCGCCTGTGAAGCCATCTTGTCCTGGGCTTTTGTTTGTTGGAAGATTTTAAATCACAGTTTCAATTTCAGTGCTTGTGATTGGTCTCTTCACATTTTCTATTTCTTCCTGGTTCAGTCTCAGAAGGTTGTGCATTTCTAAGAATTTGTCCATTTCTTCCAGGTTGTCCATTTTATTGGCATATAGTTGCTTGTAGAAATCTCTCATGATCCTTTGTATTTCTGCAGTGTCAGTTGTTACTTCCCCTTTTCATTTCTAATTCTATTGATTTGAGCTTCTCCCTTTCTTTTTTGATGAGTCTGGCTAATGGTTTATCAAATTTGTTTATCCTCTCAAAGAACCAGGTTTTAGTTTTATTGATCTTTGTTATCGTTTCCTTCATTTCTTTTTCATTTGTTTCTGATCTCATCTTTATGATTTATTTCCTTCTGCTAAATTTGGGTTTTTTTTGTTCTCTTTCTCTAATTGCTTTTGGTGTAAGTTTAGGTTATTTATTTGAGATATTTCTTGTTTCTTAAGGTAAGATTATACTGCTATAAATTTCCCTCTTGGAACTGCTTTTGCTGCATCCCATAGGTTTTTAGGTCATTGTGTTTTCATTGTCATTTATTTCTAGGTATTTTTTGATTTCCTCTTTGATTTCTTCAGTGATCTCTTGGTTATTAAGTAGTGTATTGTATAGTAGCCATGTGTTTGTATTTTTTACAGATTTTTTTCCTGTAATTGATATCTAGTCTCATAGCGTTGTGGTCAGAAAAGATACTTGATATGATTTCAGTTTTCTTAAAATTAGCAAGTCTTGACTTGTGACCCAAGATATGATCTATCCTGGAGAATGTTCCATGAGCACTTGAGAAGAAAGTCTATTCTTTTGTTTTTGGATGAAATGTCCTATAAATATCAATTAATTCCATCTTGTTTAATGTATCATTTAAAGCTTGTGTTTTCTTATTTATTTTCATTTTGGATGATCTGTCCATTGGTGAAAGTGGGGTGTTCAAGTCCCCTACTATGACTGTGTTACTGTCGATTTCCCCTTTTATGGCTGTTAGTATTTGCCTTATGTATCAAGGTGCCCGTATGTTGGGTGCATAAATATTTACAATTGTTATATCTTCTTCTTGGTTTGATCACTTCATCATTATGTAGTGTCCTTCTTTGTCTCTTGTGGTAGTCTTTTTTTTAAAGTCTATTTTTTCTGATATGAGAATTGCTACTCCAGCTTTCTTTTGATTTCCATTTGCATGGAATATCTTTTTCCATCCCCTCACTTTCAGTCTGTATGTGTCCCTAGGTCTGAAGTGGATCTCTTGTAGACAGCATATATACAGGTCTTGTTTTTGTATCCATTCAGCCAGTCTGTGTCTTTTGGTTGGAGCATTTAATCCATTTACATTTAAGGTAATTATTGATATGTATGTTCCTATTACCATTTTCTTAATTGTTTTGGGTTTGTTATTGTAGGTCTTTTCCTTCTCCTGTGTTTCCTGTCTGGAGAAGTTCCTTTAGCATTTGTTGTAAAGCTAGTTTGGTTGTGCTGAATTCTCTTAGCTTTTGCTTTTCTGTAAAGGTTTTAATTTCTCCATCAAATCTGAATGAGATCCTTGCTGGGTAGAGTAATCTTGGTTGTAGGTTTTTCCCTTTCATCACTTTAAATATGTCCTGCCACTCCCTTCTCGTTTGCAGAGTTTCTGCTGAAAGATCAGCTGTTATCCTTATGGGGAATCCCTTGTATGTTATTTGTTGTTTTTCAGTTTCTTCTCTTAATATTTTTTCTTTGTATTTAATTTTTGATAGTTTGATTAATATGTGTCTTAGCGTGTGTCTCCTTGATTTATCCTGTATGGAATTCTCTGTGCTTCCTGGACTTGACTGACTATTTCCTTACCCATATTAGGAAAGTCTTCAACTATAATAATCTCTTCAAATATTTTCTCAGACCCTTTCTTTTTCTCTTCTTCTTCTGGGATGCCTATAAAGCGAATGTTGGTGTATTTAATATTGTCCCAGAAGTCTCTGAGACTGTCCTCAATTCTTTTCATTCTTTTTTCTTTATTCTGCTCTGCAGTAGTTATTTCCACTATTTTATCTTCCAGGTTACTTATCCATTCTTCTACCTCAGTTATTTTGCTATTGATTCCTTCTAGAGAATTTTTAATTTCATTTATTGTGTTGTTCATGATTGTTTGTTTGCTCTTTACTTCTTCTAGGTCCTTGTTAAACGTTTCTTGTATTTTCTCCATTCTATTTCCAAGATTTTGGATCATCTTTGCTGTCATTATTCTGAATTCTTTTTCAGGTAGACTGCCTATTTCCTCTTCATTTGTTAGGTCTGGTGGGTTTTTACCTTGCTCCTTCATCTGCTGTGTGTTTCTTTGTCTTCTCATTTTGCTTATCTTACTGTGTTTGGGGTTTCCTTTTCTCAGGCTGCTGGTTTGTAGTTCCCGTTGTTTTTGGTGTCTGCCCCCAGTGGCTAAGGTTGGTTCAGTGGGTTGTGTAGGCTTCCTGGTAGAGGGGACTGGTGCCTATGTTCTGGTGGATGAGGCTGGATCTTGTCTTTCTGGTGGGCAGGTCCACATCTGTTGGTGTGTTTTGGGGTGTTTGTGACCTTATTATGATTTTGGGCAGCCTCTCCACTAATGGGTGGGGTTCTGTTCCTGTCTTGCTTGTTGTTTGGCATAGGGTGTCCAGCACTGTAGCTTGCCAGTCATTGAGTGGAGCTGGGTCTTGGCATTGAGATGGAGATCTCTGGGAGATTTTCATCATTTGATATTACGTGGAGCTGGGAGGTCTCTGGTGGACCAATGTCCTGAACTTGGCTCTCCCACCTCAGAGGCACAGCCCTGATGCGTGACTGGAGCACCAAGAGCATGTCATCCACATGGCTCAGAATAAAAGGGAGAAGAAAAGAAGAAAAGAAAGAAAAAGATAAAATAAAATAATATGAAGTAAAATAAAATTTAAAAGGTATTAAAATAAAAAACAAAAAATCATTATTAGAAAAAGTTTTTTAAGTGATTATTATATGGTTTCTTTTAAATTAACATCTTGCCTACAGTTGATTAATATTGGGTGGCTTAGACTATTTAAGGCAATCATAAGCTTCTAAAGAGTGTGGATGCATTGTATTACACTGCTTTTGTATTCCTTTGGGCATGTCCTTAATAGGTGACTGAATCACTTATTATAGACCTTCCTCTCTAAGTAATTGTAATCTTTAGTAATCTGTTACCTCAAAGTATACTTCAGGTTCCTTCAAGTAAACGAGTAGAGTCATGTGAATAAGGGTGATACAAATTATAGTACTGTATTACTTTGCTGTTAGAAAAGGACTTTCACATACGTGTTTTCATTTGTGATTAACAAAAGCTGTATGAGGCAAATTGGGTATAATGATCACCATTTGCTTTATAGGTATTTCTGATGGTAAAAAGAGATTTAAAAAAATGGCTTTGAAATGAAATCTCTAACATTATGGGAAATATCATTATATTATTACCAATGTGGATAAAACATTTGTTTGCAGTTGGAGCCCCAAAGTCTCATTAAAACAATCTCCCTGGATATCATCTGTGGTAATAGTTCAGGGTAGTATGACAGAGAAGGTGCTATGAAGTATAAAACACTGCAGTGTTTCATGGAACGACATAGGAAAGTGACTCTCATCATAAGAAATGGTATTTCTAGATATTTCTTCTTTGATATAAATCCAAATGAATCCTAATTTCTTAGTCTGTTTTGTCTCTGAAAAACGGAAAATTGTCTGTAATCACAATATTATGTTAGAACATTCCCTCTTCTCCTTTTTTTCTGGGGGGACAGGGGGCAGAGGGAAGAGAAGGTTAGTGCTGTGTCTCTATGTATATATGTTAGACACATTCAGAAGAAAATGGTTCTGTTACAAATAGATAAACCTTTCTTTGAAAGAGTCGTAAACCCTTACACAGTGGAAAAAATTTTTTTAATGCCAGGGCAGTTAAACAGGCATATATAAATAAAAACCATTATACTCTTGTCATTTTAAGGTTGCAAGAGTATTCTGGTTTACAAAAGCACCCAACCCCAACATGGAAACAGGAAAATAAACATGGCCTTAAAATGAATCAAAACAGAGGTATGTAAAGCCAACTTTAAGAAACAGAAAACCATTTTCTATTTCTAGGTCAAAATGCAACCAATTAAGTTAGAATGTGCCGACTAGAGGGAAGATTGATCAGTAATAGAAGCAAGGAGAGAGAGAGAGAGAAATGTTGGTGTGATGTCTCCTGGGAAACCATCTAGTCTAATCACCACCTTTAATGCATAAAGAAACTGAAACCCAGAAAGAAAAAGTGATTCTTGTCCAAGCCCGATCACTGATTCACATTTGAACCAGAACTAAAAATCAGGATTCTTCACATACACCCTAGGTCTCTAAATTATAGAGCCAACACATTTCCCCTCTCTGAAAGCAACAGTTTCTAGGCAATAGCAGAAATACAGCAGGCTGGGCTTCCTTGGTGGTGCAGTGGTTAAGAATCTGCCTGCCAATGCAGGGAACACGGGTTCTAGCCCTGGTCCGGGAAGATCCCACGTGTTGCAGAGCAACTAAGCCTGTGCACCACAACTGCTGAGCCTGCACTCTACAGCCCCTGAGCCACAACTACTGAACCCGCGTGCCAAAACTACTGAAGCCCCTGCGCCTAGAGCCCGTGCTCCACAAGAAAAGCCACCACAATGACAAGCCTGCACACTACAACAAAAAGTAACCCCCGCTTGCCACAACTAGAGAAAGCCCGAGCACAGCAACGAAGACCCAACACAGCCAAAAATAAATAAATAAAATAAATAATAATAAAAAAAAGAAAGAAATACAGGACGCTTATTTGGTTGTTTTTGTTGTTGCTGTTATTTTCTCATGCTGGTATCAATGATTAGGAGGATTGTCATGCCAGCCTAGTGTTTTGATTTTGTATCTTCCCTTGGAAGAAACATTATCTTTGTATGTTTAAGTGACTTGCACACAAAAATTAGCATCAAAAATTTAAATACAGGCCTTTTCAATAACTTGCACAGTGCTGCTTAAAAAAAAAACAAAAAAAAACAGAACAAAAAAAACTTATAAAAGAGGCCATATGACTTAGTGAAAAGCTGTCTTTTGAAAAAGTTGCCACACATTTTATTCCATGCTTTTCAGGAATTATCTCCTTTCACTTCATAATTGCTGCTAGCAGTGGCCAAGCTAACTATTAAATAGTGTTTTTGACCTTATGAACTGTTTCATAGTTCTGTAAAGTACATAGACATTTTTTCCCCAGGAATAGAAATGCTTCTGATACTATGTTGAAAGGCATTATTAGTGAAATTAGAATATGATAACAAACTGCAGATGGTAAAAGATTACTTCCTGGCAGAGAATAAATCCAAGTGCATTTTATGCTAAGTGACATGTGATTATCCATAAATTGTAATAGTGGTGATAGATTCACAAATGTATAACTGTGATCTAGCTGCTGTTGCCAAATATATGTCTGAATCGGATCAAGATAAAATCACATATTAAAGATTGAGAAGAAAATTAAAATAGTTTTGCAATTAATTGGAATATATTACATTAGAAAATTATGAATTTTCATATTTGCTACAATAAAGCATACAAGTAGCCATTTTAGTTCACTTAAAAACCATAGGTTCTGTTTAGTTGAAAATCGTCTGAAACATACACATTATTAAAATATTATTTTAATCAAATTAAATTTTTAAATGAATGTTTGTAGACTAAAGAGGTAACAGACTGTATTTGATGTATTACTGCTACAAAAGCATCCATGGAGAATATTGTTTTTAAAGACATATTAAATGTTCTAATTTATTACATATTATATTGTATTCATGCTTTTAAGAAATATTCACTGAGGTAAATATTTACTGAGGTCCCCTATATGCCAAGAACATCTGAGTAAAAAAAAAAAAAAAGCACAGCATCTCTGCTTTCATGGAACTTATTTATGCTAGTCCTATTACAAAGGAATATTGATGTTTCTAAATAGTGCATGTAGGGAATGCTAAACAACACCTTTGTTATGAAGGACAGCTTCTTCTCACTTTTCCCCTGCTACTTTGGTCAACTCCATTTAGGATTCTTCTTTATCAGCAAGAGTAGACTGTTTCTGTGAAACAGGCAGACTTTGAGTAACGTTAATGTGCTACGAAAGCTAAAAGTAGTAGTGTAATTTGTAATGTAAGTAAGCTACCTTATTTTGTATCCACATTGGAGATCAGACTGCAACTATACCGTTCATTCAGTTATTCATTCATTTAATTCATTCAATGCCTATGTAGACTAATCTTTGTCCTAGGTTTTGTGCAAAGGAGACAAAGCTCCTGCTCTGATGTAGCTTATATTTTCTTGGGAAGAAAGAGTGAAAATATAGAAACAAATAGGTATGTAGTAAGATGATGATAAATGTTAAGGAAAAATTAGAGTCATGAGATAGAGAGTAGCAGGGATGCTATTGAAAGAGAGGCTGCAATAGCATAGGCTTAGCATGAGGGAATAAGATGAAAGAATATGAGTAAAAAGCACCCAGGCAAAAGAAACAGAGAGAAAAGAGGCTGCACCAAAGAGCAAAAAGCCCTGTGTGGCTAAAGTAGAATGAGCAAGGCTGAATGTAATAGGGTTAGGTTCAGAGTTGTGACCAGGCGTGAGCTTATACAGGACCTAGGGGCCTTATAAGAAGGTTCCTTTAAGAGGAGTGATTTCTTTTTTATTCATACAATTAGTGTGCCTGAATGTCATTGCTGTCAAGGAATAAAATATTAGTAAAAGAAATAAAATTATTCCTAGTGAGAGTCAAAGCAGTGCACTCTTTCTAATCCTTAAACTCTGTCTAAATGTAATTAACAAACGATGATTGAATTTACAAGATTCTAGGAACTGGGTTTCAAACAAACATTGGAGAAGACAGTGTCTAATCCAGGAGACTGGCACGCAAGTAGGTAATTACCCCAGGTGTTGGAACTGTCAGACAGAAACAACAAAAATAACTGCACTTAATATGCGAGCAGGAAAGGTGAATAACATAAATGAATAATAGGGGAAATTTAGCAGAAAAATTTTAGACTAAAGCAGTACATTTTAAAAAAAAAATGTAAAGGACTAAATACCTATATTAGAACAAAAGAAAGGTCTAAAATTTGTGATCACAGATTCTACCCTAGAAAAAGAAGAGCAAACTAAACTCAAATTAAGCAGAAAAAAAGGAAATTATAAATATCAGAATGGAAATCAATGATATAGAAAACAACAACAAAAAAGCAACAGAGAAAAATCAACAAAACCAAAAGCTATTTAAGAAAATTAATAAAAGTAATAGACCTCAACCAGTGCCTCCCATCAGGAAACTTGCACAAGCCTCTTAGATAGCCTAATCCACCAGAGGGCAGACAGCAAAAGCAAGAAGAACTACAATCCTGCAGCCTGTGGAACACAAACCACATTCACAGAAAGATAGACAAGATGAAAAGGCAGAGGGCTAGGTACCAGATGAAGGAACAAGATAAAACCCCAGAAAAACAACTAAATGAAGTGGAGATAGGGAACCTTCCAGAAAAAGAATTCAGATTAATGATAGTGAAGATGATCCAGGACCTCGGAAAAAGAATGGAGACAAAGATCGAGAAAATGCAAGAAATGTTTAACAAAGACTTCGAAGAATTAAAGAACAAACAGAGATGAACAATATAATAACTGAAATGAAAACTACACTAGAAGGATTCAAGAGTAGAACAACTGAGGCAGAAGAACGGATAAGTTACCTGGAAGACAGAATGGTGGAATTCACTGCTGCAGAACAGAATAAAGAAAAAAGAATGAAAAGAAATGAAGACAGCCTAAGAGACCTCTGGGACAACATTAAATGTAACAACATTCGCATTATAGGGGTCCCAGAAGGAGAAGAGAGAGAGAAAGGACCTGAGAAAATATTTGAAGAGATTATAGTCAAAAACTTCCCTAACATGGGAAAGGAAATACCCACCCAAGTCCAAGAAGCGCAGAGAGTCCCATTCAGTATAAACTCAAGGAGAAACACACCGAGACACATAATAAACAAATTGGCAAAAATTAAAGACAAAGAAAAATTATTGAAAGCAGCAAAGGAAAAACAACAAATAACATACAAGGGAACTCCCATAAGGTTAACAGCTGATTTCTCAGCAGAAACTCTACAAGCCAGAAGCTAGTGGCATGACATATTTAAAGTGATGAAAGGGAAGAACCTACAGTCAAGATTACTCTACGCAGCAAGGATCTCATTCAGATTCAATGGAGAAATCAAAAGCTTTACAGACAAGCAAAAGCTAAGATAATTCAACACCACCAAACCAGCTCTACAACAAATGCTAAAGGAACTTCTCTAAGTGGGAAACACAAGAGAAGAAAAGTACCTTCAAAAACAAACCCAAAACAATTAAGAAAATGGTAATAGGAACATACATATTGATAATTACCTTAAATATGAAAGTATTAATTGCTCCAACCAAAAGACACAGGCTTGCTGAATGGATACAAAAACAAGACCCGTGTATATACTGTCTAAAAGAGACCCCCTTCAGACCTAGGGACACATACAGACTGAAAGTGAGGGGATGGAAAAAGATATTCCATGCAAATGGAAATCAAAAGAAAGCTGGAGTAGCAATACTCATAGCAGATAAAATAGACTTTAAAATAAAGAACATTACAAAAGACAAGGACGGACACTACATAATGATCAAGAGATCAACCCAAGTGGAAGATATAACAATTATAAATATATATGCACCCAACACAGGAGCACCTCAATACATAAGGCAACCGCTAACAGCTATAAAAGAGGAAATCAACAGTAACACAATAATAGTGGGGGACTTTAACACCTCACTTACACCAATGGACAGATCATCCAAACAGAAAATTAATAAGGAAACACAAGATTTAAATGACACAATAGATCAGATTGATTTAATTGATATTTATAGGACATTACATCCAAAAACAGCAGATTACACTTTCTTCTCAACTGCGCACAGAACATTCTCCAGGATAGATCACATCTTGGGTCACAAATCAAGCCTCAGTAAATTTAAGAAAATTGAAATCATATCAAGCATCTTTTCTGACCACAACACTATGAGATTAGAAATCAATTACAGGGAATAAAACGTAAAAAACACAGACACATGGAGGCTAATCAATACACTACTAAATAACCAAGATATCACTGAAGAAATCAAAGAGGAAATTAAAAAATACCTAGAGACAAATTACAATGAAAACACGATGATCCAAAACCTATGGGATACAGCAAAAGCAGTTCTAAGAGGGAAGTTTATAGCAATACAAGCCTACCTCAAAAAACAAGAAAAATCTTAAATAAACAATCTAACCTTACACCTAAAGGAACTAGAGAAAGAAGAACAAACAAAATCCGAAGTTAGCAGAAG
Organism: Balaenoptera ricei; assembly: GCF_028023285.1. Taxonomy (NCBI): domain Eukaryota; kingdom Metazoa; phylum Chordata; class Mammalia; order Artiodactyla; family Balaenopteridae; genus Balaenoptera; species Balaenoptera ricei. Next base: position 13,377,202 of record NC_082643.1, read on the forward strand.
GAAAGAAATCATAAAGATCAGAGCAGAAATAAATGAAATAGAAACAAAGAAAACAATAGCAAAGATCAATAAAACTAAAAGCTGGGTCTTTGAGAAGATAAACAAAATTGATAAACCATTAGCCAAACTCAACAAGAAAAAGAGGGAGAGGACTCAAATCAATAAAATTAGAAATGAAAAAGGAGAAGTTACAACAGACACTGCAGAAATACAAAGCATCCTAAGAGACTACTACAAGCAACACTATGCCAATAAAATGGACAACCTGGAAGAAATGGACAAATTCTTAGAAAGGTATAACCTTCCAAGACTGAACCAGAAAGAAATAGAAAATATGAACAGACCAATCACAAGTAATGAAATGGAAACTGTGATTAAAAATCTCCCAGCAAACAAAAGTCCAGCACCAGATGCTTCACAGGTGAATTCTATCAAACATTTAGAGAAGAGCTAACACCCATCCTTCTCAAACTCTTCCAAAAAATTGCAGAGGAAGGAACACTCCCAAACTCATTCCATGAGCCCACCATCACCCTGATACCCAAACCAGACAAAGATAGTACAAAAAAGGAAAATTACAGACCAATATCACTGATGAATATAGATGCAAAAATCCTCAACAAAATACTAGCAAACAGAATCCAACAACACATTAAAAGGATCATACACCATGATCAAGTGAGATTTATCCCAGGGATGCAAGGATTCTTCAATATATGCAAATCAATCAATGTGATACACCATATTAACAAATTGAAGAATAAAAACCATTTGATCATCTCAATAGATGCAGAAAAAGCTTTTAACAAAATTCAACACCCATTTATGATAAAAACTCTCCACAAAGTGGGCATAGAGGGAGCCTACCTCAACATAATAAAGGCCATATATGACAAACCCACAGCAAACATCCTTCTCAATTGTGAAAAACCGAAAGCATTTCCTCTAAGATCAGGAACAAGACAAGGATGTCACCCTCACCACTATTATTCAACATAGTTTTGGAAGTCCTAGCCATGGAAATCAGTGAAGAAAAAGAAATAAAAGGAATACAAATTGGAAAAGAAGAAGTAAAACTGTCACTGTTTGCAGATGACATGATACTATACATAGAGAATCCTAAAGATGTCACCAGAAAACTACTAGAGCTAATCAATGAATTTGGTAAATTTGCAGGATACAAAATTAATGCACAGAAATCTCTTGCATTCCTATACAATAATGATGAAAAATCTGAAGGAGAACTTATAGAAACACTCCCATTTACCATTGCAACAAAAAGAATAAAATACCTAGGAATAAACCTACCTAGGGAGACATAAGACCTGTATGCAGAAAACTATAAGACACTGTTGAAAGAAATTAAAGATGATACCAACAGATGGAGAGATATACCATGTTCTTGGATTAGAAGAATCAATATTGTGAAGATGACTATACTACCCAAAGCAATCTACAGATTCAATGCAATCCCTATCAAACTACCAGTGGCATTTTTTACAGAACTAGAACAAAAAATCTTAAAATTTGTATGGAGACACAAAAGACCCCGAATAGCCAAAGCAGTCTTGAGGGAAAAAAAGGAGCTGGAGGAATCAGACTCCCTGACTACAGACTATACCACAAAGCTACAGTAATCAAGACAATATGGTACTGGCACAAAAACAGAAATATAGATCAATGGAACAGCGTAGAAAGCCCAGAGGTAAACCCACTCACTTATGTTCAACAAATCTATGACAAAGGAGGCAAGGATATACAATGGAGAAATGACAGTCTCTTCAATAAGTAATGCTGGGAAAACTGGACAGCTACATGTAAAAGAATGAAATTAGAACACTCCCTAACACCATACTCATAAATAAACTCAAAATGGATTAGAGACCTAAATGTAAGACCGGACACTATAAAACTCTTAGAGGAAAAACACTCTTTGACATACATCACAGCAAGATCTTTTTTGATCCACCTCCTAGAGTAATGGAAATAAAACCAAAAATTAAAAAATGGGACCTAATTAAACTTAAAAGCTTTTGCACAGCAAAGGAAACCATATACAAGATGAAAAGACAACCCTCAGAATGGGAGAAAATATTTGCAAACGAATCAACAGACAAAGGATTAATCTCCAAATTATATAAACAGCTCATGCAGCTCAATATCAAAAAAACAAACAACCCAATCCAAAAATGGGCAGAAGACCTAAATAGACATTTCTCCAAAGAAGACATACAGATGGCCAAGAAGCACATGAAAAGATGTTCAACATCACTAATTATTAAAGAAATGCAAATCAAAACTACAATGAGGTATCACCTCACACCAGTTAGAATGGACATCATCAGAAAATCTACAAACAACAAATGCTGGAGAGGATGTGGAGAAAAGGGAACCCTCTTGCACTGTTGGTGGGAATGTAAATTGATACAGCCACTATGGAGAACAGTATGGAGGTTCCTTAAAAAACTAAAAATAGAATTACCATATGACCCAGCAATCCCACTACTGGGCATATACCCAGCAAAACCCATAATTCAAAAAGATACATGCACCCTAATGTTCACTGCAGCACTATTTACAATAGCCAGGTCATGGAAGCAACCTAAATGCCCATCGACAGATGAATGGATAAAGAAGATGTGGTCCATATATACAATGGAATATTACTCAGCCATAAAAAGGAACAAAATTGGGTCATTTGTAGAGAAATGGATGAATCTAGAGACTGTCATACAGAGTGAAGTAAGTCAGAAAGAGAAAAACAAGTATCATATATTAACGCATATATGTAGAACCTAGAAAAATGGTACAGATGAACCGGTTTGCAGGGCAGAAATTGAGACACAGATGTAGAGAACAAACGTATGGACACCAAGGGGGAAAAGTTGCATGGGGGTGGTGGTGTGTTGAATTGGGAGATTGGGATTGACACATATACACTAATATGTATAAAATGGATAACTATAAGAACCTGCTGTATGAAAAAATAAATAAAATTCAAAAGTTCAAAAAAAAAAAAGAAACCCTTGAGAACCTTGTAAAAAAAAAAAAATAATAATAATCCTCTAGCCAGACTGATCAGGAACAAAAGAGAGATGATACAAATTACAATATCATGAGTGAGAAAGGCAGCATCACTACAGATTCTGTAGATATTAAAAGGATTGCATGATAATATTATGAACACCTTTATGCCAATAAATTTGACAACTTAGATGAAAAAGGCAAATACCTTAAACACACAGACTACCAAGGCTCACTCAAAAGGAAATAAATAAGCTGAACATCCCCATATCTGTTTTAAAAATAGATTTTACAGTTAAAAAAGTTTCTCGAAAACAAAACTCCACTTCCAGAAAGTTTTACTCTTGAGTTCTACCAAACATTAAAGAAGAAATAACACTAATTAAACACAGATTCTTCCAGAAAACTAAATAGGTGTTACTACATTCCAACTCATTTACTGAGGCCAACATTATCCTTGCAAAGCTGGTTTAACATTCAGAAATCAGTCAATGTACTTATCCATATTAAGAGACTAAGGAAAAAAATGTAATTATCTCAATGGATGCAGAAAAAGCTTTTGATAGAATATAACATCCATTGCTGATAAAAACTTTCAGCAAGCTAGTAATGAAAGCGAACTTCCTCAGCTTCAGAGAGATCATGGTCAAAAAAATCTTAAAGGTTACATCATATTTAATTATCAAAGACCAAATGTTTTTCTCCTAAGATCATGAACAAGGAAAAAGTGGCTGTTCTTACCATGTATATTCAACATTGTACTGGAACTAGCCAGTGCAATAGGCATAAAAAGGAAATAAAAAGGTACACAGATTAGGAAGGAAGAAGTACAAATGCCTTTGTTTAAAGATTACATGACTATCTGAATCTACAAGAAAAGGAAACTAAAACTAATAATGAGTTTAATAAGATTCTGTAATGCAAAATCAGTATGCAACAATCTGATGTATTTCTATACTCTAGCCATGAAAAATTAAATTAAAATTTAAAAGTTTATTTTTCTGTCTAGGTAATAAGTATTTTTATTGAAGTACAGTTTCATTTACAATAAAATATAAATATAAAAAATACTTAGCAACAAATATGTCAAAGGAAAGGAAGACCTATTTACTGAATACTACAAAATATAGCTTATAAAAAATTTGAGTGAATTAAATGAAGATATATACCATGGTAATAAATCAGAAGACTCAGTATTGTTAATATGTCAAAAAAATTATTTGTGTAGGCTCCTAGACTGCTGGAAAAATAATAGAAATCGTAGTATAAATAGCATGGCAGTAGGAGAATGTGTGGAATGGCAGGCAGATGTGATGGCAAAGAACAGGAGATAAGAGGTAAACATGAAACTGTAGACTGGGGCCAGATCTTGAAGGGCTTTGTACACCACGCCAAGAGCTTAAGCTTTTCTTGAAGAAGTTGGAAGTCATTGGCTGTTTTATCTGTGTTTAACTTTTAATTTTCAAGTAGTTTTAGATTTATAGAAAAATTTCAAAAATAGTGCAAAGAGTTCCTTTCTATTTCTCACCCCCTTCCCCTGATATTAATGTATTACCTAGCCATAGTACAATTATCAAGAACAGGCAGTTAACACTAATACAATATTACTGAGTGAGGTACAGACCTTACTCAAAATTCATCAATTTCCTTAATAACTTTCTTTCTGTTCTAGAATTTTATTCAGGATCCCATATTGAATTTAGTTGTCATTTCTCCTTAGATCCTCCAGTTTGTAATAGCTCCTCAGTCTTTTATTGATGACCTTTAAGACACAGAAATGACTTAGTGAGATCTAAAAAAAATAGATAATACTTGTTTACAATGTGGATGATTGGAGAAAGGTTAAGCTGAAGGCTATGAAATCACACCAGCTTGGAGACAGTTTTAGTAATTGGGTTAGTGGTGATATAGATTGGACTGAATGCATAGTTCATCATATTTTTTACCAAGATCTTCTTATTCTTATAATATTTAATTTGCTGGAGTATATTAATATTCTGTCACTTGTCTTGAAAGAATCAGTTCTAAATCCAGGACGTGCCATATTATAAAAGAATAATAATTTTAATAACTAGAATGTCTGTAAAATGATGGGAAAAGTTTTGAAGACAGACATATAGTGTAATATGGATTATTATTCTTGTCACAATTTTGTTTAATCCTCACTCTTTGTTAGCTGGGATTATGCAGACAAAGATCAAATTTTACCTGTATCAACTAAATATAACATTCTGCACTCATGTAGTTTCTTAAAGTCCTATAGCTATCTTTCCGGTATCCTAACTTCTGTCAGCTGGTGATCAGTCATAGGGTATAGGATGGTGAAGATGTTGTTTTAGATAAACTTATCATTTTATAAGTCCATAGGCTGTGGGAAGAAGGCCTTTTTACACGTGATATTAAGCAAAATATTCCCAAAAGTCAAAGATTGACCAATTTGATTGTATAATAATCTTAAATCTTCTAAACTGTACATAAATTTAAAATACAGGAAGAGTAATTTTAACATATAAATAACAGATAAAGGGCTGATACTGAAAATATGTGACGCTTTCCTTCAAATTAATGACAAAAAGACAAACCCATTCAAAGGTCACATTTGTTGCCTATCCTTCCATCCTCATCTTACACAACTCGCCATCGTGGTCTCTGTACTCTAGCTACCTGCTTCTTTTTTCTGCCTCTTAGGTAACACAGCATCTTTCTGTGGTAGAAGGCATCTACCACATTATATTTCTTCTAGTTGAAAATATTTTCTTCACTCCTTTTCATCAAGGTAACTCCTTTTCACTACTTATTCTTCATATTCCCAACTCATAGTCTAGGAAAAATGCTTTTGAGCTACTATAGACTAATGACTCCTTTTGACCTTACCTCTACTTACCACATCATTATACATTCATGTGAACATCTTATATCTCTCCCATTATACACTTACCTATTTTTGACCCTTTCATCCTGAGTACCTGACACTTGCCTGATATAGTGTATACCTTTGACATATGCAACATATAGATGTATATGTACATAAATATGTGTGTTCATTGCATAATTACCAAACTAACATTAAAAGGAGAGGGGACTAATCTGAATTTTTATAAAATAGGAGGCTATGGAAATACATAATTGAAAGGTTGTAAAGTACATATTAATATCATAAAATCCAGGTTCCAGCCTTGTCTCCACTACTTACTGAAAACGTAAGAATAAGACTCAACTTAGTGTTCAATAAATGAGGATAGGAATTTATTCAATATAATCATGTTGATAAAATCGTAAAATGAATATAAAAACATTTTGTAAGTTCCAAACATATATACATAGATAAAGTAATATTTAGTCAATATTTTTATCACTTTTATCACATCATTATTGGTAAAACCACTCTAGGGCTTGACTGGAATTATACTTAATATTTCATTGTTGCTTCTCAGTACCTTTTCTCATCCTTGGCCAAATATTTTGTATATAATCTTCATATTTGGAGCTGAAAGTATAGAGGTAATGCCTTAATCCCAAATCCAAAAAGAAAAAAAAAGAGAATGGTATCAAAATCATTATACTTTCTCTTTTACATCTGGGAGGCTGACATTTTCTGAATCTTGTAGTAAGAGAGAGTTACATGTCTTCCAGTTATTTATATGGGCCTTTATCTTTAAAAACAGCGATTTTCTACTTAGTATGGCCCAGGCATTGAAGTCTGTGCCAGGTCTGAATCCCAGCTCTGCCATTTACTAATGGTATGAATTTGGACCATGTATTTAACTTCATACATTCAAACTGAGCCAGTTTATTTATTTCAAAATGAGAAAAATAAAACTCTTCTATACAGGGTGGTTATGAACAGTAAATGGAAAAATAAAATGACTTATAGTAGGTCCTAGGTTAAATGTTTAGTCCACCTGAGGCTTAGATTATGAATTATAACTAAAGGTTCGTGACGGCAATAGATGACTGAAAAAATAGTTGACTGAAAATTGTTCAGTTGAGTTCATTTGATGACTGGTAATCAACCATTTTAGCCATTTATATTCTCTGTAAGAAAAAATTGTCTTAATGCTTTTTAATTATAATTAAATGAATTTTTCCATATTCTTACTTCCTAAGTAGATAATTATGATTAAATTGGACCTTGTAACACTATATATATATAAAGACCATCTTGATTTAGAAGAATTTGTTTCAAATAATTGTATTTTTGGCAAACTATATTAATCATATGTCAAATTAATCCCACCTTTAATATGCCACCTCTCAGATGGTTGCTGAAAATCATAATTTACGAAGAATGCTAAATATCTGGACAGGCTGAAACTGGTTTGTGTTACTATACTCTTACAACTATAAAAGCAAATGTCACTTGTGTTTTGGTAGATGAAAAAGGAAATAAGCAATTATAAATACTATGCTTGTGATTCATTAATGAATGAAATAGAAAAAAAAGTTAAATTAAATTCAGCTCTTGTAGAAAGAGTACAAATCTTTCTTATCTGCCATGGAAGCTTACCTTATTTTCTCATCTATAAGAGCTTACTGATTATAAAATTCAATATTGATTAATGATTTTTCAAGAAAAATAATCCATCATATTAAATGCATTGATCAATTCTGAAATATGTCCTGATTTCAGATATTATAAAACATATCTGAGAAAGTGCATACATTTTATTTTTTTAATTAATTTTTATTGGAGTAGAGTTTCTTTACGATTTTGTGTTAGGTTCTACTGTACAGCAAAATGAATCAGCTATACATATACATATATCCCCTCTTTTTTGGATTTCCTTCCCATTTAGGTCACCACAGTGCATTAAGTAGAGCTCCCTGTGCTATACAGTATATTCTCATTAGTTGTCTATCTTATACATAGTATCAATAGTGTATATGTGTCAATCCCAATCTCCCAATTCCCCCCATTCTCCCCTTCCCCCTTGGTATCTATACATTTGTTCTCTACGTCTGTGTCTCTATTTTTGCTTTGCAAATAAGATCATCTATAACATTTTCCTAGATGCCACATATATGCGTTAATATATGATATTTGTTTTTCTCTTTCTGACTTACTTCACTCTGTATGACAGTCTCTAGGTCCACCCACGCCTCTACAAATGACCCAATTTCCTTCCTTTTTATGGCTGAGTAATATTCCATGGTATATATGTACCACATCTTCTTTATCCATTCCTTTGTTCATGGACATTTAGATTGCTTCCATGTCCTGGCTATTGTAAATAGTGCTGCAGTGAACATTGGGGTGCATGTATCTTTTTGAATTATGATTTTCACTGGGTATATGCCCAGTAGTGGGATTGCTGGGTCATATGGTAATTCTATGTTTAGTTTTTTTAAGTAACCTCCATACTGCTTTCCATAGTGGCTGTATTAATTTACATTCCCACCAACAGTTTAGGAGGGTTCCCTTTTCTCCACAACCTCTCCAGCACTTACTTTTTGTAGATTTTTTGATGATGGCCATTCTGACCAGTGTGAGGTGATACCTCATTGTAGTTTTGATTTGCATTTCTCTAATAATTAGTGATGTTGAGCATCTTTTCATGTGTTTGTAGCCATCTGTATGTCTTCTTTAGAGAAATGTCTATTTAGGTCTTCCACACATTTTTTGATTGGGTTTTTTTTTTGATATTGAGCTGCATGAACTGTTTGTATATTTTGGAGATTAATCCTTTGTCAGTTGCTTCATTTGCAAATATTTTCTCCCATTCTGAGAGTTGTCTTTTCGTCTTGTTTATGGTTTCCTTTGCTGTGCAAAAGCTTTTAAGTCTAATTAGGTCCCATTTGTTTATTTTTGTTTTTATTTTCATTACTGTAGGAGGTGGCCCAAAAAAGATCTTGCTGTGGTTTATGTCAAAGAGTGTTTTTCCTATGTTTTCCTCTAAGAGTTTTATAGTGTCTGGCCTTACATTTAGGTCTTTAATCCATTTTGAGTTTATTTTCTTGTATGGTGTTAGGGAGTGTTCTAATTTTATTCTTTTACACATAGTTGTCCAGTTTTCCCAGCACAACTTATTGAAGAGGCTCTCTTTTCTCCATTGTATATTTTTGCCTCCTTTGTCATAGATTAGGTGACCATAGGTGCATGCTTTTATCTCTGGGCTTTCTATGCTGTTCCATTGACCTATATTTCTGTTTCTGTGCCAGTACTATATTGTCTTGATTACTGTAGCTTTGTAGTATAGTCTGAAGTCAGGGAGCCTGATTCCTCCACCTCCATTTTTCTTTCTCAAGATTGCTTTGCTGTTTGGAGTCTTTTGTGTCTCCATACAAATTTTAAGATTTTTGGTTCCAGTTCTGTGAAGAATGCCGTTGGTAATTTGATAGGGTTTGCATTGAATCTGTAGATTGCTTTGGGTAGTATAGTCATTTTCACAATATTGATACTTCCAATCTAAGAACATGGTATATCTCTCCATGTGTTTGTGTCATCTTTGATTTCTTTCAACAGTATCTTATAGTTTTCTGCAGACAAGTGTTTTGCCTCCTTAGGTAAGTTTATTCCTAGGTATTTTATTCTTTTTTGTTGAATTGTGTAAATATTATACGTTACGTCTGAGTTGTAGAAACATGAAAGAATGAAGTCTTCTTAGTTTATTATTGTAAATAGAAAGAAGATACGGGTCACTTTTTGGGATACTTTTATTCTTATTAACTCTATGTATCCTCTTTTCCTATACCTCATCCCCACTCACAAACTAAGAAAATTAGAAAAATAGGGAATTTCTGCTTTCCAGTTATGGTTATATTGTCAACAATATTATTGGGAAAAAGGAAAGGAAAGTCAACGAATATTAGATGTTCTGCAACAGTCACCTCAAAGAGCATTGCACTTACAATCCACCAGACTTATGTGTTCCAGAAAGGGTTACACATCAGAACTACTCAGATAACATATCATGATGCAAATACATGACTACCAGTAGAACCTCTAGGAGTGAAGTTAGTCATCTGTATTAAATCTCTACTTTGAATTCTGATGCAAGGGAGATTTTGGAAACAATATGGTAAATAGATTGGGAGCTCTTTGAGGATAGAATCTGCCATGTATATTATCTAGTCTCCAAAGAAGTTCCTGGCCCATTGTTGAAAGTTGATAATTAAGTGTTGAAGAGTAAGTCTATGAATTGAATGTACAAAAGTCCTGATGCAACTTAAAATCATTAGAAGATGTTATATCAGGAAAATTGGTCAATATAAATAAGTCAGAAGAAATATCACAGGGGATAAGTGTATTCAAGAAGGATGGTGCTATCCAAAATTATTTACTGAGTTCTCATTGAATTTTGAATAACATATAATCAGTTTCAAAACCCTTAATAGATTTTATTTTAATCTTATTTTACTTAATAAAAAAATAAGACAAACTGATTAGCTTCAAAAATGAAAAAATAGTGCACATGGACATCATTTAACTTAAATTTATGTATTTAGACGGAGAACTTCATTTCCATAACTGCCAAATGACCAAAAAGGGTGAAAGTGTTGCTAATTGCAGTTGCTATTAGAAAGAAAAAAGAAAAAAAAGAAAGCAAAAAAAAGAAGAAAAGAAAGAAGGAAAACAAGAAAGAAAAAAAGAAAGAAGGAAGGGAGAGAGGGAGGGAGAGAAGGAAGGAGGGAAAGAAGGAAGGGAGGGAGGGAGGAAAGAAAAGAAAAAGATAAAAGGTATGCTTTCAGCAATTAATGCAGGCTACAAACATCTTTGATAGTGTTACAATTTCAGACAGCTGGAGTCACAAAACCAGCAAGCTGTTCAATATCCTCTATATGTTCGGAGGTGTGTGAGTACATGCATGCATAATTTAAGTAAATCACAGGGCTTGAAGTAATCAGTGGGAAAGCAGCATGCCATTGAGAAATCCTTGGCTTGGATTCTTATAATAAAACAGTGGTGGATACACACATAAACATGCTGATATTTCAAATTCAGTTTTCACACTGTACGTAATGAATTAAATGTGCATTGTATGTAACTAAAACTCTAAATATTGCAGTCCTCTAACAGTCAAGACATGGAATTCTTATAGTAGAAGATAGACTGCTTCACTAAACTTTGCTTCTGTTCTTGGTATAGCCCTTTATTTTCTCAAATCTGTCTTCTGCTGTCATGAGTCTCTTTTTTTATACTAAATTTTATATAGGGCCCTAGGAAGGGTCGATGCCCAGAGGAAGTATATTTGTTATCTTCTCTGCTTCAACCAACATTTTATATTGGTAAAATGGACAAAATGCACATCATATATAGCTCTGACAGGTTGCCTTGCAGACCTATTTTTAATGTGTCCAGCTGTCAACGAGTACCAATCTATTTTAGATGTGTGAGCTCTTTTTTTCTCTCTCTATATTGGGACTACTGCTTTTTACAAACATGAGGATAGGCAATCTCCATTGAGGTTTCCGCGATGGACAGCTCTATCTTTTCTTTGCCATAAAGCAGAAACTAACACACCATTGTAAAGCAATTATACTCCAATAAAGATGTTAAAAAAAAAATTAAGTTTGTAAATATCCCTTGCTTGCTATGGTGAAAAGGCTATTGAACAATGAGTTAGAGACCTGCTTCTTTTTTTTTTTTTTTTTGAAGGTGGGTGTGTGTGTGTTCTTAACAACTGTAAACCATTGAAGGTTGGGGTCACTATAAGAGGGATGCATGTCTATGACTTGCAGGCTACTACTCTCCCAGTCTCTTCCTATGAGTAATCTAACACGATGATTCTGCTACTCTTTTTGAGTCTCCGAATCCTTCTCCAAACAGTGTTCTAGGATGCGAACATACTGACAGTCACGGTTGGCATTGCAGTTAAAGCTGATTTTCCATTCTGGACTACGTGATCTCTAAATTACCTTTCAGATCTAATATTATATGGTTTTCTGATTGCAAATTTGATGATTCTTACTTTGATTTTATAGGGAAAATTCAGTTATTCTTGCTAGTATGTGTAGCAGGATGGATAATACCAAATAGCAGATAATCTTAAAATAACACATTTTGCTTATATAATTTTTAGTATTTGCTTAATTTGTGTTCTCACTAACAGAGGTTAATGGAAGTAACATAGTTGATAGGAGGAAATCACAAATTATATACTAAAGCAAATTTTTCTGTTAAAGAATGATTAATATATGACTCTTCAGAGTTTATCTTTCTAAATCTGAAGATTAAAATAGACAATTTTCATGTATTGTTATATGTGACAGAATATAATACTGAAACTTATTTTTTCATATCAAACCTCTCTATTTATAACTTTGTAACTTTTGTGGTAAATTTATATAAAATATTACGTTCATTTGATCACTTTAAATTATTGTGATCTAAAGATTGAGTTCAGCTGTGTATACCTTAAGGCACTTTTCTTAATTTGATATTAAATGCTAAATGAGCCAAGTTTTTAAGCAAAATCTTTTTTAAAAAGTGAATTTCTACTTGCTTATATAAACAAGCAATAGTCTTGTTTACTTCTGTAGTGAAACAAACTTTTGACTAGTGTTTTTGCATAAATTCATTGAAAGTATAACTATAAATCTGTATTGCTTCCTATAAATGTTGAATTCATGAACATGAATAGGTTCTATGTGTGATTTTTACTGAAACTTCGCCTGCAATCTGTTATGGTCTAAGAAGCATTGATCACTGATGCTGTCTTTCACAATTATTTGAAATCATATTACCTTGCTCATGCTTGAAAATTATGTCCCTAGTAATTATTAATTTATTTGTATGTGTTGGTTGGCTTAACATTAATCATAATAAATTTATTTGATATTTATATGTGTGTCACTAGTATAGTACTTCTAAACTTTCATTTTGTCAGCTTTCATTAACTGGCCAATTTATTACATGGAGGTACTTATCGTCTAACTTTTCTTTCAAATTTTTCAAGATATGTACAATCTATAATAAAGTTTGAATCCTGAGAATGTTATATCTAGAATGCATCAAATCTAGAATTAATACTGGAACAATTATGTTGTCTTATCTTCTCAAATGGAATTAATTTTGCCTTGATTCTTTCTATATTTACTTTTGATTTTATTTCTAAACTCTTGACTTCAAAGATTGGCATTCTGAGATATCACTTCTGAACTCTTTTTTTCTATATATGCGGTGTCTTTATGTTTACTTATAATTTATATTTTTTCTAGTTTTAAATAGGTTTTGAAGTAAGAGTATATGCATACACAGAATAATTAAAATGAAATTAAAATAGAGATCATAAGCCGTGTAGTAGAAATTAGAAATTGTTCAGTTGGAAACCAGAATGAGATAGTTTCTGAAATGTAGACCATGAGTTTTCCTTTTTGATTTCACCATGAGTTTTCTTTTTTCTTTTTTTTTTTAAGTTTTTTTTTTTTTTCTGATGTGGACCATTTTAAAAGTCTTTACTGAATTTGTTACGATATCGCTTCTGTTTTATGTTTTGGTTTTTGGCTGCGAGGCATGTGGGATCTTAGCTCCCCGACCGGGGATTGAACCCACACCCCCTGCACTGAAAGGCGAAGTCTTAGCCACTGGACCGCCAGACAAGTCCCATGAGTTTTCTGATAAACAAGGAAAAGAACAAAAACATTTTCATTTCTCCAGTTTAATAGGAGAGACAAGTGTCATCAAAGTTTTAGATACCAGAATGGCTGTTTTCTGTGGCTAGAAATTCCTTCCTCAGACTCTTCATCTCCCCCTTCATTTATTTACCATTTTGCATATTATCTCTTTTCTTAAAACCTTGTATTATATACTCAGTAAAGAGTTACCTTTTCCCTGAATTATACATTGAGAATTATAAAAGTATAGCTATCACTCTAATTGGATGCCTATCACTCGAGAGACAAGTAACAGACACTGAATCATCTCTCATCCTCACAATAATCCTGAAAGATTCATGCTATTTTACCCTCTTTACAGATGATGAATCTGAGACCAAAAGAAGCTGAGAAATTTGCATGAGGTCAAATAGCTAATTAGGATAGAATTCTTGATCTGTATTCCAATAGCACTTTGTAATGGGAGGATCTCCTCATGTAGAATGTTCCTTTAAAAAAAAAAATGTTTCCATAGTTGTAGAATAGCTGTGTAAGCTTTATTCACTGTTCCTCAAAAAGAGAAAATATGTGAAACCTACTGACGTTTGAATATTACTGTGCTTTCTTGCAGCCTGTGAACTCATGAATCAAGGCATCTTGGCCCTGGTCAGCTCCATTGGCTGCACATCAGCTGGGTCCCTCCAGTCTTTGGCAGATGCCATGCACATCCCCCACCTCTTCATTCAGCGCTCAACAGCTGGGACCCCAAGGAGTGGCTGTGGACTCACCCGGAGCAACCGGAATGATGACTACACTCTCTCTGTTAGGCCACCTGTCTACTTAAATGACGTTATCCTGAGAGTGGTCACAGAATATGCCTGGCAGAAGTTAATTATATTCTATGATAGTGAATATGGTGAGTGTTTGTTGCTTGTATGAGTTTTGTAAGCTGGTATTTGCATGGCAGGTAACTTCGTTAAAATCTTGAAAAATTTAAGGAGCTTACTTATTATTATCTGTGGTTTTCATGTCCTGTCACATTCTTCTTACAAATCTAGTGGCAACAACAGAAAACTTTGTTAACACCTCAAATTCAATCTTTTGTACATATCTCGATCTTCAAATAATGGGAAGTCATAAAGACAATACTGTCTTTCTCCTCTTTCAAAAAGATTTATATCTCTATCTAATAAGAAAAAATCATTTGGGACAGATCCTGGAACACTTAAAAAATTGCCCATTTCTATTTTTTGGTTCAAAAAAAAAAATCTAAAGTATCTTGCTTACACCCTTGTGTAGACTTTAGTATCTACTTAGTACTTAACTCTTTGAAGGTCACTGAAATTATATCACTTTATATTTATCCTGGCATATTGTCTACAAAATGAAATCTCGCACAAATACTGAGTAGTATAAAAATACTTATTTTATTTAACTTTCTAAAGTAAAACACAAAGCGTTTTACCTAAATTTGCCATACTTTGAGAAGACACTTTCTCTCAGTAGTTTTACTTGTGTTACATTAAGAAAACTAAGCAAAAATAATATTATTTTTGTATAAGTATTTTTTCCTGAATTAATCTACCTGCTTTCTAGCTGACTGATCCCAGAGATTTTCAAATATAGCTTCTCTTTTTTTTGTCACTAGGAAGAGAGGAAATGGAGTAGAGATCTATACATTCAAATGAGAGGAAATAAACAAGATTCTGATAAAGAACTTATATTTTGAAACATGTGTTTCCTTAGAGATTTGCCTTAAGAAGGAGTCTTAGAAAAAAATTTCTATTCAGTATGGATGGGCCTAGTTTTTACATTTTTATTTTAAAAAGTTAAGAAGATTTACACTCTACAGTGCAACTTATTTTTCTTGCAAATAAATAACTATTTAAAAATGAGTTCTCTTGTCCTAACCTACTCAGCATTTTGAACTGTATAAGAGAACAGTTACACAAGAGTAGGCCAGAAAGTGGCATCAATAGAACTGAGCACAAACAGGTTGGCAGAAATCTGGGAAGCAGCAAATAAGAGCTCCTGTGGACTCCCAAAGAGGGAGAGCAAGTGGCAGTTTACATTAGCCCTAAATATTCAAAGGTCACATGGGGTTTTGGCAGCTGAGTTCCATTAAACTTGATGGGTAGGCTTCAGACAAAAGTCTGTGGCACTCTCTAAAAGCACAGTCCTTTGTCTCCAGGACGGAAATCCTTATTTTGTTGCTTAATTCATATTAGTTAGGGGTCACAGAACAAAGACCAAGAGACTGAAATGAATAAAATAAACAAAAAGGAAATAAAAATAATTGGCTCATCACTAAAAGTAAAGATGGAACACAAATCTGATAGTCACTGATAGGATTATTTAGTGAATATAGTAAACTCTAGCTCTGGAATCAACATACTGAGTATGCCTTTGTCAATTTTTTCTAGTCAGATTATCACAACATTAAAATGAGAACTTTATTCTTTGATTATAAATGTCCACGAGGAAAGAATATTCCTTGTTAGCTTGTTTCCAAGTCCTACATGGATTACAGTTAGGAAATTCTTGTAAGAGAAGACATTTTAATTACTGATGAAGTAAATTTTTTTTAATGTACACTAAATTCATAGTCACACACTCATTTACATACATTTGAAATTCCTCATTCTCTTTTCTTTTGTTTTCCTTTGACTACATAAGATGCTATAATCACAGTGTTTGTATCCTCTGCTAGAAGCAGTGTTTGTTTTAGGAATAATGAAAAACATTTTCCTTTACTCTGATGATAAACTTGACTTTAATTTATTATTTAATTTAATAATTCATGAAAAAGTACCCTGCTTGTACTTATTAAATTATTTCCAGTAATAGTCTTGTTCAATGAAACAAAATTTTCCTTTGATACTTACAATAAATCTTGCTAGTAAAGAACTGGGCTAGAGTCCAAAGTAAACATCAAGCTATCCAAATACCTTGTGCCTTGAAGAGAGCTACATGTATTTACATATCCATTCATCAATGTCCTCATTTTAAGTTCAAACATCAGAATTATACTTGACTTTTATCTCGGTTATCAGGAATTACTTTCATTAAGGAATGGATTAAGCATCATCCGTGGATGGAATCAGGCAGCCTGCTGGAGCCAAATGTTATTGAAGATATATTTTGCTTAGAAAAATATACTTAAAGAAAAAGATTAGGTTTCTTATCCAGTTTATTAGAGAAACACTTATTTCCAAAGCAGTTAATCATGATTAAGGGCACAGTGTAAAAGTCTACTTTAAATTCCTTAACAAAGAAAATTCAAGTCTTTGATTCTAAGTAAATGGATAAAAAGGGGAAAAAATGAAACCTTATTTGAATGGATTGATTCAAGACATTTTTTAAAAGGCTTGAAAAGAGGAAGTGTTGAACTTTTAAAAATATGTCATTCAGGAAACGTTCATAGCTCACTTGCTTAGTGCAAATACAAAACATGAGATTAAAAGTTTTACAGAATGTAGTCTTTACTTTTAAGAAGCTTACAATTAACGAAAGAGAAATATTTATATGACTCTCTTAATAGAGAAAATAGTGTGTTGTGTCATGAACGATGCAAACTGAATGCTAGTGGTGTGCAATGAAGAAAGTGTTCAATTTAGGCAGCAGTGATCAAAGCAGGCTTCAGGGTGCACTTTGATCTTGATTATTGCCTCTCAGAATCCTACCTAACTTTAAGTGTGTGAGAGACGGCCATTCCAATAGACAGTGTGAGCAAGTCTTGCAGCAATAAAAACATTAAAAAATAGTATCTCTGAGCATTTTTATTGGCCAGGCAGTAGAATAAGTATTTTACATTGTATCATTGAATTTTCTCAACAGCTATATGAGGTAGATAATATTTACGATTTTACAAATAGGAAAACAGAAACAACTGATGGGTAACTTGTTCACAAAACATAGATAAGAAGCATCAAAACTGAGATTTAAAGTCTGACCAGAGCCTGTCTATACTCCTATCCATGTATAATGAGAATAAAGAGGTTGCAGTGAGCTATCACCCAAGAATATAGCAAGGGATAATCTTACAGAGAACATGTATTGCATCCAAGCTCTGTTGTAAATGCTTTACATGTATCATCTCATTTAATCCTCACAGCAGCTCTGTGAGGTAGATGATGGTGATGATGCTGGTGATGGCCATGATTATACCACAAGTGTAAAAAGCTAAAGTAGTAAGAGGTCAGGTGACTCAAAAGTAAGTCCAAGAAGCCTGAATTCAAACACTAATAGTCTCCTCCAGTCCCTGCTCTCAACAACTGGACTATTTTGATACAATAGAAAAAGCATAAGAGTAATTTCTGACACTGAAAATTTTTAAAAAGTTTACAAATGACATGTATAGAATCATTTTTATTAAAGAGAGATAATGTCTAACTTTAAGCCTGCAGATCTTCAACATGTTAACATCATTCATGGAAAAATACTGTATGTCAATTCGGATGGTTTGGTTATCGTTGGAAACGTGGAAACAGGGCAGTCACTGGCTCAAAGTAGGCTGACCCCCAGCAGAAATAGCTGCTTGCTTATGAAATATATGTTCTCCCTTTTAAATTGAGAGAGCAATACTTCCAGTTGAAAAACTATATTCCCTAGTATTGCTTACAGCTGGGGGTTGCAATATGACACTGTCAAGAACTGTGAAGGGTCTGAGATTTTACCCGACTTGCAAGCTAGCGAGTTAGCCTGCCTCAATCTCACAGATGCTGGCAGAAAACACTACACTCCTGAATTAGAGAGAGAGATCTTTAATACTCAGGGCGCAGCAAGCAGCGTGAGCCTTGTATTAATTAAAATTTTCTGCTCATAACAGACACCATTAAAATAAATAGGCAAACTACAACCTGGGGAATAAATTCTAATACATATATCTGAAAAACTTATGTAAATACATAGGCTATATAAAGAGCTCAGAGAATTAAACAAAACTCCAGCAGAGCAACAAGACACCAATAAAAGTACACAATTGAAAGTGCACAAAAAGTTTGTGCAGACAATTCATATAAGAAGATATATATAAATGGCCAATAAACACAAGAAGAAGTGCTAAACATAGTCCACAGGTATATGCAAATTAAAACTAGATACTGGGGAGTTCCCTGGTGGCCTAGTGGTTAGGATTTCAGGCTTTCGCTGCCATGGCCTGGGTTCAATCCCTGGTCAGGGAACTGAGATCCTGCAAGGGGAGTGGTGTGGCAAAAACAAAACAAAAAAACAAAAACAAGCAATGAGGTATTAATCAGTACCCACTAGACTGGGTAAAGTCCAATACTACACGTAGACAAGAATGTGGCAAACTGAAACTCTCCTACTTTGTGGCTGGATGTAAAAATGTACAACCACTATGGAAAGCTCTTTGGCAGTTCGTTACAAATTTACGTATGCATCTACCACATGACTTACTCATTTCACTCCCAGGTATTTACCAAGATAAATGAGAATGTATATCCTCACAAAATCTTATGTAAGAATGCTAGTATTGGCATTATTCATTACGTCCCAAACTGGAAACAACCCAAATGCCCATCATTTTGAAAATGGTTCAAGGAATGGTGGCATGTCCCTACAATGGAATACTATTAAGCAATAAGAAGAAATGAACCACTGAAATATTCAACAACAAAATTTTGAGTGAAATAAGCCTGAAAGAAAAGAAGCACATGCTGTATTATTCCTTTTATATGAAGTCCAGTAACATACAAAACTAATCTTGGTGATCCAAATCAGAAAGTGGTTGCATCTCTGGACCAGGAGTGGACTGTCTGGAAAAGGACACAAGAGAAACTTCTGTTGTAACAGAAATATTCAATATCTCATTTTGAGTGGTAGTTACAGTGGAACACAATAAATGTTCTTTAAACTACACATGTAAGGTCTATTTTATTGTAGGTAAATTATATCTCAATAAAAATTTAGAAGACAGAACAACCTATTAGATATCTGAAAAGTAAAAAGAAGTAAAGAGAAAGAAAAAAAGGAAAAAAATTAATTTGCCTATCAGAATTGTAAACTAAATATCATAATTGAATCATGATCACTTAGCAATTATTGAGTCAGACAAAAGGTTAGAATTGAGTGTAGTGGACACCTAGAACCCAAGTTTGGTAGTAGATCAGAATTACTGGAAGAGCTTTTTAATCATCATCATACCTCAGCTCCATCATAGACCCCTGGAATGAGAATTTTTGCAAGGTAGGCCCTAGCAACATACATATTTTAACAGCCCCCCCCCCGCAGGTGTTTCTGATAAGGCCAGCTTTGTTCCTAGATGAGGCATTTGGAGACAAGAGATTTCAGCAAGTATCTCCTTCAACATCTTTGATTGGTAACATTGTTTCCCCTGACAGAATCCTCCAAGCAAGAGAGAAGTCACTGTACTCTGAAGGAGCCTGTCTCATATAAGGATACCGGACATTTCTAATTGGCAGAAAGCTTTTCTCTATATGAAACTTAAAATATATTGGACAAAATGATCCATTTCTAGAATAATATAAAATAAGTAATCCTTTTGCTTGTAATCATTTATCAATAAGTAAAGAAATGATTACATCCCATGAACTCAGTCTTCTACTGCCTAAGAATTTACCATTTTCAACCTGATGTGTATGCTTCTTAGATAGTCCACCTTTCTAAATGCCTTTATCCCTATCTATTTCACTTTTTCAATATTTCTGTATACAGTCTGACACATTTATTGGTTACACAGTATGTCTCATGCTATCTTATTGCCTTAGAGAGGTGAGACCTTTACCTCTTTTTAGCAAAACAAAAACCACTTGTAGCTTATTGTGTTTTCTCATAATTTATGCCTTTTAAACATTTTATGTTAAATCTTTATCACATTACTCATTATATTGCCCTACCCTTCCAGTTTCGCATCACCCTCAATTTGCTTAGCCTGCTGTTTATGCTTTCAGCCAAGTCTCTGAGAGGAAGTTTGGTCAAGTAGGTGGAGTAGAGTATCCAGGAAGGCTCATTAGAAGCAGCTGATAGTGTCCAGGCAGGCTCACTATCAGAGAGGTCTAAGCAAGGAATTAGTTGAATGTAATAGCAACTAGATTCCAGAATCAAGGAGTCTTGGAACTGACAATATACAGAAGCCAGAAAGTTATAGAAGTGGGTGATCTTTAAAATAGAATAAAAACATATAGATTGCTTTAATGGGAGGTTTCTACTCTGAGAATATTGAAAGAAAAGTTGAATTTCAGGGATGGGTGGGCTGAATAGAACTGACTTACAAGAGTGACATAAGCAGTAAAGTTGATGTGCATTTCATCTAAAGAGCTATTTGGGTTATTTAATTTCCTTTGCCTAAACAAATATTGGTTCCACAGCTGAATATTGGAATGAACCTATTTGTAGATTTATTCTATGGGTCCAGTTATGGAGCCTGGAGGGGTGATATGATGATAGGGATCTGAGCAGCTTGTAACAGTAACGACATAGAGACATGAACTAATTGAAAGTAGTCAAATATACCCTCTTCCCGTAACCTCATCTCTACTTCAGTTCATGTGTTTGCTTCATTCTCAAGCTAGACAGATGGCATTGGTGACTTCAAGCATATTCTTACAGATTATTATACTAGAAAAAGGCCCTTTCCCTTCTTTGTCCATACATCAGTATCATACATATGGCTATTTATCCACGTATAAAATCTCAGGCTCTCTTTGGGTCCTGTGCTTATTCTGGAATCAAATAATTTGTTCAGGGGCATGGTGGGCTCTCAGTCACCAGCCTGAGTTACCTGATGACCCTCTGGGTGAAGGGTAGGCATACGTGGACACATGTGCTTTCCTTGTCAGCTCGAAAGAAACTTTGCTTATAAGAAAAAACAATGGATTAGATTATTATAATCTTATTAATTTAATTTTTTAAATTTAATATTATTAAATTATAATATAGATGTTTAAAATTATAAATATTTGTCTTTATAATTCACCATTTAAAATTGCTTTTAAAATATACTCTTCGTTAGTTCAATTTGTTTGTTTTTGTTTGCTTTGGTCAATTTAGACTTATTTTATGTTCTTAGCCTTTCTGACATTTGTCTTAAGATTTCAGAATAGTCTTTTCTATTTTATAATAAGACTTTTGACCAAATGTAAATATCAACTATAATTTGTTAAACTAGGTATTTCTGAAAATCAGAGACATAAACATACATAACAGGTTTTGATAGAATATCTTAGCATGGAAAAGACTAAATGAAAATATATTTCTCTTTATATACAGAAATATTTACTTTTTGACATCCATATGCACGAAAACAAAGAAATAAATTCAAATTTAAGGATTAATGAATGGATTGTATATGGACTCCATCGCATTCTGCAAGCACTGATTTAATGATCCCAGATTAAGAGTCAGTACATAGTTGAATGGCCTGAGGTACTTAAGCACTACCCTTCAGTACATCGCCCTTTCCTTACAATTAAATTGTCATATGGTAGAACTCTTTGAAATGAACATTGGATGGATATCAGCATGAATGCATTCCTAGGAATCACAGTATTTATTCCGTGCAGACTTGATGTAGGTTTAATAAAATGGACACATTCCTCTTGATTTATTGCAAATGTTTATAATTACCCTGAGGGTGTTATCAAATGTCTGATGACTATAATATTATTAACTGTCTCTCTAGACAGTGATTTATAAAGTGATTTATTACTCATTTGGCTACTTTCCAGCTTTCAGTTCTCTCATTCACTTCAATGTACATCAGTAAGCATATAATTAATCCAAGCATCCCATTGAACTATTTTGTTTTCATTAGTATATATTATGTCAGTAGGTAAAAATGATATATTCTACTATTTTGGATTTGTTCATCAGTAAAATGTTCTAAAAATATTGATTAGCATTACTGTAAAAATGACTTTCATGCTGTAACATTACGATCTAATGTTAAAATCACAAGTTCTTATCAAATAGAAAATCTCAGTGGATCCCTATTGCTGGACTGTGTCACCTTAAAATCTCATACAGCACATTATTATCATTATTTTCTAAATACATCACAAATGACAAGGAAATAATTAACGACTCAAATCCCTTTAGAAGTAAGGGTTCTTCTGCATACAAATTTTTAAATCACTCCATGGTTAAAAGCCTTTTTCCCCCTGAGGAAACAAGGCAATTGTAGATTATGCTTTGCCATTCATATGTTGGGAAAGTCCATTCAACTTAATGATGTATCTCATGCGTCCAGTAGTGTGATGTATTTCTTTTTATCTAAAAAAAATTCACAAGATTCTAAATATTAATTTAAAGCTTAGCATTCTGTCATAATTTCAGAAACACCAAGATTGACTGAATGAAGTACTGAGGTCTCCTGCTAAGTGAGGTTTTCAGTGCATTAAGTGATCAAAAATGATTAAATGTGCCTAATCTACTCAAATGAGGGAGAGAAATGAGTAGAGGGAAAAAAATAATCAGACCTACAAAGCCTCAGTGAGAAATCTTTTTTCCTACCAAATTCAACATTTTAAAAGTGTCATTCGAATACAATGATCAGACTGAGGATTACTGTTTGATGTATTCCAGAGAATGCCACTAAATTTAAGTTGCAACGACAGTTTGGAAAATGAGTAGTATTGTAATATTCTTCTATCTGTAATAGGGTCTATGTTATCACCAGGTGTGTAGATAACAAGCTCATTGAGGGCAGAGATTGCTTTGCTTATGCTTGGCACATAGTAAGCAGAGACTAGATTCCAAAAGAGATCTATTTAGATGCTGACTACTGGTTTAGGATGAACAGTAAAATATCACATTTCTGGTTTGGGGGTCTGTTTAGAAATGTGCTTATGCATTAGATCTTAATATCGCCTAGGATTTTTATACCATAATCTATTTACATTATAAGCCATTTTCAGTAGAGATATTAAATTTAGTCTTATATTAGTGATCATAATAAAGTCATTATTCTACATAATTTAATAAAATGAATCATTGTGTTTCAATCAGCCATTACCTCTTGGAGAGCAGTTGCAGGAAGTTGGTCTAACTAGGTAACACAAATCAGATATCACAAAAATTGATGGTTGCTAGAATATCAATTTATAAAGGTAGTACCTAGATCAACTTTTAGTCCTTATTGTGATTTTTTGTTTGTTTGTTTTCCATTTTTCCATAGAAAAAGAGAACAGAAGAAAATTAAGAACAAGTGGGACATTTGACTGGGTTAATAAAGTCTTGATAATTAAAATGCACATTGCATAGAAATTTGCAGTTTACAAACTGCTTTAATATTTCACACCCCTTATTTCCTTTTATTAGAATAACCCATTAATTAGGTGATATAATTTTCTTTTTGCATTGATAGAGTGTGATTAGCTGTTACTTTTCCTAAGCTTCCATTCCTTTGTTACATTTCTTTCATTGGCATTAATCACATTAAAACAATTACTTGTTTAAATTGTTATTCCCTCCACTAAACTGGATGTACTTAAAGAACAGGAACTGTGCCTTCACCTTCATTACCAAACTACCAGATGTTTATCAAAAGACTATGTATTAGTCAATACCCTTTCTCTTGTGAGTGACAGAAGCTCATTTCAAACTAGGTAAGCAAAAAAAGAAAAAATGTTTTTTCAATTGACTCATGTAGTTGGGAAGTCTAAGAAATAGCTGCCTTGCCTCTGTTTCACTTCACTTGTTGGCTGCATTCTCAGCTTCTCACTAGACATGCTGGCTCTCTCAATTCCAAAACTGCATCATTACAACTTGTGATACAAAAGAATGACCATTTCTTTTTCATTATCCATATATCAAATTTCAATCTTTGAATCCTGTGACTATCTGTGAACTAATTTACTTAGGCCAAAGATATGGAGAGCTCACATTTAACTGTCCTGGGACACATGACCATCCAGTAATGAATATAGAAGGTTGTGCACATGTAGAACACAGAGATGGGTCCAGGTTTGTTTCTTAAATGAAAAATGAGGTTTTGTTGTTTGAATAAAGGAGAAAAAATACTGGGAAGGTAAAAACGACAGACATCACCTATGAAATTGATTCTAAGTTCACACGGCTATGTGGGTAGCAAAGTAAGGATCCAAACCTGGTTTTCTGACATCAAGTGTATTATGTTTTCCCCTAGATAAAAAGCTGTTTTAAAAAAGAAAGATGCCCCCAATAATAAAAATAACTTTAAAAATTAAAAAAATAAAGATGAAATATTGACTAGAAATGACTTATAAGACTTTTCATGTCACATTACCCTGAAAACAACAATCTTTGACTCCATAAATGTAAGGAAAATTTCCAGTGCATTCTGTCTTGTGCCACCCAAATTCCCTCAGCTGAAGAGAGCCATGGACCAGTCTATGCAGGATTATAAAACCCCTCCTTCCACCAGCCCTAACTTGGGATAACACTTCCAGAGCTCTGTGCAGTTCTCTGCTGAGATTTGCATCACAGCTCCCTCTCTGCTGACCCTTGTTCCCTTCCCTTGCTGCACAAGTGTTATTTCTTAGAGTAGTCCCTAATAAACTTCCTATTCTCCAGTCTCTGTCTTAGACGCCACTTCCCTGGGAACCCAGTCTTCTACAGTTTACAATATTTTTCTTGGGCCTGAAAGACAACTAGAGTTAGTCTAAATAATAGCTGAAAGTACTTAAAGGTTATCAAGGAAGGTACTTATAAGTTTCTTAATATTTTATTTTAAATGTTTCTCTATTTAAATAAGATGTAATACACACTACTAGTTAACATGTTGAGTATCTATACTCTGCCTTCTTATATAGAATGGATAGAAGAACAACCATCACGGGCAGTGACTATACTAGTTCAGGTTTTCCAATAACGCCCTTAAGGGAAGCAAACAGATTAGACCATAATCTAGGCAGTGTGCAGAATGTTTTAGGCATGTACATTTACTGGGGAGAGAAGGGATCCATAATCTTCATGATTTTCTCAGAGGACACTGTGACAGAAAGAAGGTTAAGAAATTGGAGCCTTGGTTCCCAAACTGATCTCTTAAAAATTATTAGGAGATAAAATCTCTGGGTTTTATCATGAGAATTTCTGATTCCATAGGAATGGGGTGAGGCTAAGAAATCTTCCTTTTGGACAAGCTCTCCAAATGATTCTAAAATAAAATTCAGTAGACAATAATTTGAAAAATGCCAGCCTAAGTACTAAACTATACTTCTCTATTAGTTTTCTATTGCTGGTATAATGAGTGATCACAAATTTAGAGGCTTAAATAATACAGATTATTACTTTACAATTCTGTAAATCAGAAGTCTGACATGGGATTGCAGTGGGCTGAAATCAAGAAGTAAGCAAGGCTGTGTTCCTTTCTGAAGGTTCTTGGGGAGAACCCATTTTCTTGCCTTTTCTAGGGACCATCCACATTTCTTCATTCAAGGTCTCCTTCTTTCATCCACAAAGCCAGCAATAGTCATCTCTGAAGTTTCCCAAAAGGCTCAGCTCATTCTTCAGTAGTCAGCTCTCCCTTCGACTCTCCTCTTCTGCCTCCCTCTTTTAAGTTTAAGGATGCTGTGATTACACTAGTCCCACCAAAGTAATAGGAGATGTCTCCCTGTCTTAAGGTCAAGCGACTGACAACCTTAATGTCATCTGCAGCATTAATCCCTCTTTGCTTTGTAACCCTAACCTATTTATTGACTCCAGGGATTAGGACTTGGGCATCTTTGGGAGGTCGTATTCTGCTACCACAAGTTCCTTTATAGAGCCCAGGGAAAAAAAGACTTCTTTTTTTTTTGTCCTAATCCTGTGTTTAATAACTTAGTTAATGAGTTAACTTGCTGTTGTTATAATTATCTGGTCAGTAGAATTAATAATCACTGGGAACAACTGAAACTACTATTTAACTTTCTGTTATCAATGAGTAACATCTAGTAACACCCACAGGCCTGGAAGCTTTATGATGTCAGGCATCACCTCTTATCTTTTTAATTTCTGTAACCTGTAACATTTTACTCATTTTTTCCAACTAACAGTTAAGCAGATAATGTAGCTGAATAATTGTGATAGTTGATCATACTCATGAACTGACAAAGCCAAAGATCCACTCTCTCTTTTAATGACTTTTCCACAGCGCAGCTAATAGCATGATTCAGATTCTTTTCACATCAAACTTACAATTGCTGTATATCATGGGTGTTTGGTGTTATTCACAAATAAGCAAAACTATTATTGTTTATTTAACTCCTGCATTCCAAGACTCTAAAACATTATGTTTGCTATTTTGGGTAACTGTCCATCAGTAAATTTTAAGCAATTCTGTCCTATTGGTGGGGGGAGGAGTGGGTGATCCCTTAACAAGCAATTGTGCACTATTATTAACAATAATAGCACCTACCGTGTGTTAGACTCTTCACTAGATTTCCCATGCAGACACACACACCATCACCCTCACTAATTAATCTTTCAAGACATCTATAAGATAAATATTTCTTCATTTATAGATCAGAAAAATTTTCAAAAACTTTAAAATCACTTATCTAGGCAGTGATAACCAGAACTGCAGACTAAGGAAGCAAAGACATAATAGCAATCTTTTATCACATCACTTTTCTGGCCAAGTAACAATACATATAGTACTTAATTTCTGGTCAAACATAAAAGCTAAAAAAGGTCATACTGTTTTAAATGAAGGGAAAATCAGTTACAAGCTGAATTTGAAGGATCACAAAACCCATCATCTACTTAGTCAGATCCTCTACTTAAAACTTTCAAGAGATTAAAACTGTATTTAGGATAAAATCAAAACCTCTTTCTGTGTCTCACCAGGATCCACATGATCTGAGGTTTCTCCACACAGCTCCACCTAACTCTGCCCTCCCCCTGGCTAGCTGGACTGCAGCCGCACAGAAATCGTTTAGGTACTTCAAACACAAGCTCTTCGCTGCCTCGGGGCATCTTCAGGAGCTGTTGTCCTTTCATCCTATCCCCTTGCCTGGGAAATGTCTTCTCATCCTTTAGATCACACTTTAAATGCCAGTTTTCCAGAGGAAACCTCCTTGAGTATTCTAACTAAAATAGGTCCTTCTTCCCACCCTGTTATTCTCCAGGAGCACACCCTTGTTTCCTTCCCAGCACTTAGTGTGAATTGTATGTGTTACTTTGTTTACCCGTTTATTGCCTGTCTCAATGTGGGGAAGGGTATTCACTGTTGAATTCTGAGCACATAGCATTGGTGACAGGCAATAATTTTCAATAATTTGTTTCAATATTTTTTTTTTGAAACAGTTTCTTTTTTTCTCAAAGTTAAGAGTGTAAGTAATTTGTTTGGAGTCTTATGCTCTGGTCACACTGTGTTTTCTGAACATCTCTATTTCAGTTTATTTTTGGCTTTTTCTGTCATATTTAGCTGCACTTTTAAGTGATTCATACTAAAGAAACAACAACTTACAATTCAAAATCATGGATCTGCTCTGACACATATTTTAAAGACATACTGGTTCTGGGGTGGGGTCCAGGCTTCTGCACTTTTAGTAAGATTTCCAAGTTTTTCTGATTCACAGCAAAGTTTGAGAAGGCCTGCTTGAGTGCGAACATAGTCCTGTTATATGTCTACCTGTATCTGCTAAATTTCATCAGATCTAAACCTTTGTTTAATCCATGCTTGAATACCTTACATCCTTAGGAACTTTCTGACCTGGATATTTAATGAGTACATAATACGTTTATTATTCCAACTCTTTTATCTCTTGTTCTGCTCTAGATGAGTCTTCGTTCTTTTAAGCTACTGTGATGCTGACATCCTGGATTTATAATTTAATTAGGAATAAGGAATGTAAGGTAGAATTTATACAGTTATCTATTCTGAAGAGTTTGAGAGTCATCAGATAACTGGACATATAGTGTTTACAGTAATTGTTTTAAAATAAAACAGATCATAAGAAGAAAGCAAATTTTAAAATTATTAGTATTAATTTATAAACTTGCAAATATAAACTTTGGTTATGAGCAAATGTTAGTTTCTAAATTTGTGACTGTTTCTTACTCTATTGGCTTATATATTGCTTTTAATTGCTAATGTATTGAAAAACACATGACCTTGTTATTGTCCTTGAGAGGTAAATTTTACATGCCTGTGGTCTTGCACATTAAGGAATTTTGAGATACAGTCCATTCATAATAAGCAACCTACAATTTCATTCACTCCTTATCTTTCCCTAGTTTCTTCCCTTTTAACATTTTATGTCATGAGCATATACAGAAAAATAAACAGTACTTTATAGTCAAAGCAATCTGCTATATTAAGATTATATTGTGCCAGGTACATCTTCCAATCATATTTATCAATGTTTAGATCCCTTCTTCTATAAACAGCCAATGTGGCACTAGGAAAAATATTTGTAACATTTCAGGCACTTATTGTTACTTAAATATACATCAAAATACAAGTGTATAAATACTTTATTTAGACTGTATTTTACCCTCCTTATTTAGATGTGAAATGGACACAATTTTTTATTTGATAATCTTTCAGAAATTTTTTTATTTTGGAATGGGTGTGTGAATATTTTGTTAAAATTTATGTTTTACATGCAAAGTACATTCCCATACTCCTGGAAAAAAACCCAATCTCTACCAAGTTGGCCAGATTTGAGCTAAGAAGGTAGTACTCGTAAAACAGGCAACAATGTAGCTGTTTTATTTGTGGTCTAAGTGACCTGCAACCCTTTGAAAATAACCTCTCAAAACCGTCTTTCAATTAAGATTGAAGATGTCAAGTTTAGTGATATCGTTGCCTATTTTAAGAAATGGTAGTAATCTTGATTCAGATTCATCAGCCATTAATGACATTCATGTTTTGCCTGAGGTTAGTATCACTCTTTAATACTGAGGAAAAATAAGGAATGTACTTTCTTATCTCACATTTGCTTTAGAGAAGTGAGGATCTTACCCAATCACTTCCCTCTACTCTGTCCTAACATCTTCCAGAGGTGAGATAATTTAGAATGCTCAGTGGAGGAAAATTAATTTAAAAAATAACAATCCCTACATTTTTCACGTAAACACCTTAAATCGTCTTTTCTCAACCTTAAACATATTTGAGAGTTCCATCAGCTACTCAATTAGAAGTTTAAACAGCCTACAATGTAGAACAATAAACTATTCTGATGTGAGTGAAATAGCTTTTCTCTCCCTTCTGTGCTGTAATTCACATTTTGGTGGGCTTTTGATGTTCCTAGATATCCGTGGAATTCAGGAGTTTTTGGACAAAGTGTCTCAGCAGGGGATGGATGTTGCACTTCAGAAGGTAGAAAACAACATCAATAAAATGATCACCACTCTCTTTGATACCATGAGAATAGAGGAATTGAATCGCTATCGAGACACTCTTAGGCGAGCCATCCTTGTTATGAATCCTGCCACAGCCAAATCCTTCATTACTGAGGTAAGTAAAAATTGTCATGGGCTGGGAATAGGGTGTAAAAATTAAATGTTTTGGAATAGACTTCACAGAGGAGATGAAAATTAAGAGCAGCATGAGGGAATTAACCACACAACTCTCATTAGCACTAATTGAGGTAGCACAGTGAATTCCTTGCTCATCACATTTACCCCGTACTGTCCAGTTAATTGCTAAGAATGTGTATTTATATGTATTTAGGCACATAGCCAGGATGGTTTTAAGAAATCTTATGGGGATTTAAAAGTGCTGTTTACCTGAGTGGATTTAACAAGTTGTCTAACTAATACTTAAAATTTTTATGCAAGTTAAAATTTTACTTCTGAGAAAAGATTTACTTCAATTAAGCTATTGTTGCCTAAACATGATTCCATTTACAAAAACATATAGCATATTTACTTCTGCTCTGTGAACTCTGTACCAAGACAAATAATTAAAATTGTCTGAAACTCTGCAAAGTGATGACCACTGTACATTTTACGATGCTGGATCCTCAAAATTTTAATTGTATCTGTTCATTTGGCCAGAAGCTCTGAAACTTTGTGAAAATACAGTTAAGACTTCTTAATCTCTATATTCTAAAATCTTTGGTGCTGCCTTACAAAAGATTATTGTTAAGTAAGTTTGCCTTACTTCAAATATTTAATTTTATGTAGTGCTAGAACTGATCATGACATTACATACTTTCACATGGGTTTTATTATTAGTTTTAAATTTTTTCATGACTTTATTTCACTAATACTTTTTTCTTCACTTCTCCATTGTGCTTTCTTTAGCTCACAAAGTACTGCTGTAAAGCTTCCAAATTAGGAATGTGTTAGAAATTCTTTGACACTCTATAATATAATTGGTATCAGGGACATTGAAGCAGAATATAAATCACTAATAAGAATAAAACTTTGGAAAATATCAATGATACATTTTTTAAAATTTTAATTGAAAACTTTGTTATGCAGTTTAGGGACAAATATAGAACTTTGACCTTTCTAAGTCTAGCAAATAACTCAGAGAGTCTCATTGAATCACTGGATTTTTCCGCAATAGAAAGAATATTTTCAATTCTACAGGAGCTTGTTCTTTCCTTCAAGAAACACAAAATCTGCTGGAAGATTGAAGGCAAATATACAAAGACATGTAATATGAATTGGAATCTTAAAATTACAAGAAATAAAGTTGAAGCATCTATAGTCATTTTTGGTTGGAAAGATCAGAGAAGGCTTCACTGAGAAGGCACATTTGAACCAGACTTAGTATCATAAGTAGGAATTCACAAAAGAAGTGGTATTTAACAGACAAGTACAAGTCCATCTCAGCCACTTTCTGATCACATGATGTCAGCAAATTACTTAACATTTTTGAGCCTCCATTTTGTCACCAGTAAAATGGGAATAATTATTGATTTCAGCTTATTATATTTGTAACACAGAATAATGAGATATAAAAAGACTTAAAGGGGTGGTTGGGGGACTGGCACCTAGTAGATGCTTAAGAAACAGTAATTTCTAGATCATTTTTTCTAGCACATAGTATATACCTGACACATAGCACATGCTGTGGCCCCCTATCCTTGACTCTGAACTTTGATATTTGTAACAATCTACTGCTTCCACTTTGTTCTCAAACACATAAATTTATCTTTGTGATTTTCCTGAGAGACTTATCTCCCTTCCTCTACCAAGCCACCATTTTTTCCCCCACTCACTTTGTCTTTCTGATTTTCTGTCTTTAAACTGTGGACTAAGTTTATTTTATGGTCTCAAGCAGCAAGGAGGAATGACAGAAAGAATGTGAACCCACCTGCCTTCCCCATCCTAAGCTGGCTATCCTCTTCTCTGACCTGTGTAGTGGTTCCTGTTGCTCCATTAGCTGTTCTCAAACACTTCCCAGCTTGCTTCTGCTCTCCCATGAGTCCTAGGAACATTTCCCCACTTAGAGAGTAGGCTGACCCCTTAAGTCCTAGATGCAGTTCATTCAAAGGCAAGCAGCAGCAAATCCAAAAGGCAGACAGCACCAGAGGTCTGGAGACGTGGAATAGTTCCTGACTTAGAGGATCACTTAGTTTAGTGGAGGAGGCAAGCATGTAACTAAATAATAAAATATGAAAGAAAAATAGTATAATAATGACAGGTGGATGAGGCTCCAGAATCCCATAGGAGAACTGACTAACTCTGCAGGAGTTTGGCTGGCGTCACGAAAAGTTTCACACAAAGTTTGCTTTACCAGAATCATGAAAAATGAATGAGACCGTACTAGGCAGACAGTGATAGGCAAATAAAAATTCACCGTGTGTGCACGTGTGTGTGTGAGAGAGAGAGATGGACATAGTTTTAAAAATCAAATACAACTGAGGGTTTTAATAATGAAAAGCAAGAGTCCCTTGTTCCACCTATTTCTCCCACCAGTTATTCTTTTCAAAAATAATTACTTATTATTTTAATGTTTAAAATTTAATTGGTATTTACTTTTAGAATATACTATGCATTCACATGATTCAAGATTTAAAAGGTTCAGAAGGATAACCTCCTGTTATTGTTCCTTAAGCACCTGATTTTCTTCTCAGGAGGCAATGTGTCTTGTGTGGCATTCCAGGTATGCACCTACACATATACATGTATGTGTACACGTACATATACATATACATCTTAGCTCCCCGACCAGGGGTTGAACCTGCACCCCTGCATTGGAAGGCAAAGTCTTAACCACTGGACCACCAGGGAAGTCCCTCAGTAATTTATTTTAAAACACTTTTCTGATGGCTTCTGTCCCTTTTTCCTCATGGTCTTTGGTTTATATATCTGTTCATTCCCTTATATTGTATTGGGGTTTTGGAGATGATCCCGTTTGACTTTTTTCAGTTGGAAGTTCCAGGATGTTCTTTCAGATTTTTAGAGATTAACAGACAAAAGATACTCTAAAGAATGATTGTTATAGTTTTGAAGAAATAATATATCGAACCATGACATTTTAGATTTGGAAAGTACAACATATAACATTTTGTCTGAATTCCAAATTTACAACTGAGAAAATTAAAAGCCTCCCTAGATCTAATCAGTATTATTCCCTAACTTCCTCCAGCCACATTCAATATCTTTGCAGCTAGTGCTGATAGGGGATGGTAGGGGACGCTCACAGTTTGAAACTGATAAAGTAAGTTGGCAGCTGGTCAAAGGGGTGATTGTCAGGTCCTAAGAGATATAGAAATTACTTACAGTGGATTACATGATGGATAGAAAGGCAAATCAAGCTAGAAAAGAACGGATGGATTGGGATAATGGGAAAGAGAGAGGAACTAAAGGTTATGATGAGGTCAAAGAGACAGGTTCTGTAAGCACCGAAGAGAGGGAGAGGAGGAAGGGAGAAATTCTGCTCAAAGCGAGGGAATAGCAGAATTCCCAGCTTCACTGTTTCCTATATTTTATAAGTTGGCATGGAAAGTTTTTAAAATATTCGAGGGAAATATTAAGTCAAAAGAATGAGTCTTAAAAAAGAAATTGCTCACTTAGCATTGTCATTTAATTGCTAAGGGGAAAAAATGGGCATATCAATTCTGTTTGCATCTTTTTTCCTGTCCCTGGAGCAATTATGTGGCATTGAGTTAATTATGCTCCCTTTGAAGTCTTAGAAATTTAATATATTACATGTCTACAGTTAGTTCTCCACCCCTCATTCAAGATTTCAAAGCTTTAAGAAAAATACTGCAGTTATGTGCAGCTGAGTAAATCAACCTGCTGTGATATCGGTGGAAAGTTGTTATCACAATGTACCCGTAAGTGTCCTTGAAATGAATATGGTGAAACAAGAGTGCTCACATGGTTTGATTTAAATATGGATTAGGATGATATTTTGGAAAACAATATTTTTTGTATAGGAAAATGTCACATTGGATTCTCTGTAAGTTAAACCATTTCCAGAAAGGGTACATGCATTAGAACTTTGGGGTCTTAACTTTTAGTTTTCCAGTTTGATAAGAAAAATCAATTCTTTGAAAATGGGAAGTTTTATTACTTATATGATAATGAATATTATTGCCTATTTACATTTTTTCAAATTTTCAGAAAGGAACCCTACTGTTACATGAAATCCTTTTATTCTGCAATAAGAAAAGGGTATTATCTTTTATTCCTTAAAACATACTTTATGAAATAGCTTTCATTCCATTGTACTATATCCCAGAGAACTTTAATCCTGTCACACAACAAAAAGGCAAAGTTACTTACTTCAAATATGTAAGCAGCTTACCAGAAATAAGCCTTTAGGAAGGTTTAGAAAACAAGTGAAGTTATCTTGTCTCAAGGGATATAGAAAGGGTCCTAGTCATCAAAAGAGAACCCTGAATATTCAAATTACTGTGATAGTTATCAAGTAGCTATCCAAATAACCCAATTTTTACCAAAATAAAAAATTATTTGGAGACGTTATGCAATGTACAGTTTTTAAGATGAGGACAATGTAATGATATTAGACAAAGGAACACATGACTATAATTTTTTCCAAAATATATTCATTGCATGAAAGTCTCTCTAATAATACTGTGTTCATAGATGATTGATATGCATTTTAAAGTACACTTTTTATTGAAATTTAATGTACATAATTATAATGCATGTAATGCATATAACTGTACAGCGCAACAAATTTCCATGCATCTAGATCAAGAGACAGAACATAACTAGCATTCCCAGAGTCCCCTTCCAGGCAACACCCAGTTATAACCTCCTTGAAGGTATAGCCATTATCTTGACTTCTAACACAATAAACTAGTTGTGATTCATATTAAACTTTATATGAATAGAAGCATACTGTGTATACTCAGATCCAACTCACCTCTTTCCAGTGACCACTGACTTGGGTATTGATATTGGTGAACAGTTTGCTACTAATTTCTCCTAATAATCTAAAGGTCATTTAACAATTTTTGCCTTTGAAGAGTCTAATTTGCTAGTTTTTCTTTTCTATCAGGTTTTTGACAGGTTCAACATTTTCATTCTATTCTATTTATTTAAATGAAGTTAAACAAGAAAATACCTGAACATAAGTGAAGGTTGTACTCATATTTGAAATATAAAATCACAGTTGCTTCAACCTTCAAGACAAGGGAATTGAAATTCTTCTCTAATCCAGTATTCATTTATTCATTCATTCAGACAATATGTTTAAAGCTATTCTGTGCAAGACAATGTGGTTAATGTTGCTAGGAATACAATCATGAAAGATATATGGGTCTAGCCTCAAAGGAACAGACAGATTAATAAGGGGAATGTTGTAAACATAGAATGTACAAAATAATAAAACCACAAGAAAATAAACAGGAAAGTTACTCTTCTCAACTCCCAAATGGAATTGAAAATAAAGAAAACAAAGTTGCTATCCAAAGCTTAATCAAATAAAGTTTGTAGATAATGTATAAGATTACACAGACCTAGAAGTAAACAAAATTTCTTTTGTTATGAGGTACTGAGAAGTCTTAGCTACTTCAAGAAATTCTTACCATAATTTACTTCAGTCTTATCAAAGCACGTCTGGAATGTGATTGAATCCAAGAGTGATTAAATTTATATTGAGTTTTCTCTCCATGAAGTAATATGGACAAAACGAAAACAAAGAGATTAGTTAAAATAGACCTAATGATAAATTTGAGGATTAGAATTTGGCAGTGTTTGTCTATTACTGCTTAGAAAAGAA
Source organism: Balaenoptera ricei (assembly GCF_028023285.1). Classification (NCBI taxonomy): domain Eukaryota; kingdom Metazoa; phylum Chordata; class Mammalia; order Artiodactyla; family Balaenopteridae; genus Balaenoptera; species Balaenoptera ricei. The sequence continues at coordinate 13,412,858 of NC_082643.1, forward strand.
AGACGTCAGACCTAGAAGGCAAGGACATGCCAACACGTAAAAGTATTCTCTCTTGTATGCCAGGCACAATTTACCAGGCCGTACTGTGGTCTGAGTGAAATAATTTCAAAATTATGCACCTCCTTGTTTCTGTTCCCATTCTTAACATCACCTTTTGAAGCTAGGAGAATGGTGAGCCCCTGAATTTAATCACTAGAGAGATATGTTTGTGGCAAACAAATAAATTAGCAATTTAATCAATATGTCAGTTTTTAGTAAATTTGCTTAGTATATAAATGGCAAAATATTGTGGCAATACATGTTACGAGTACCATTATTTTCCATTTCCAGACCGAAACGTAGATCACTGCACTCTGCCCTGCTGTCCTAGGCAGCGTGGCAAATGGATCTTAGTTAGCACTGGAGTCTAAATCTATTTGCCAACCTGGGTTAGTGTGAATCAGTTTCCCAGAACTTAATCAATTCCTTAAATGCTTACTGACAAAATCAGTATTTTAGATTTGTACGGGATCAGATTTTAAGGTATAGCCACCCCATGAAGCTTTGTTGAAAAGTAAGCAGGTACCCCTAAGTTACAATTCTATTCAGACTTTTTCTCACTTTAATACAGATAAATAGGAGGGAAATAAACTGTTTAGGTAGAGAAGATTAAGAAGGTTCATTTGATTTTTCTAGCAAACTCTATTTTTAATAGAATACACAAAACTGTAGCATAAGAGGATTCAAATATTAAACTTATGTGTGTCCACCCAACACTAAAGTTATATGAACATATGGGTCCATTAATTTCAAATATGAATTACTTTAAATATGTATATTACTTGATGAGGCAACATTTAAGTCAATACTTGAAACCCATATTTAGGATTTGGATTTAAGGCAGTTTGGTAGACGGGCATCCTTCCATGATGAAGAAGAGCATGCATAAAGATACTGAGAAGGAAAATTAAAAGGAGCTGAACGGGACAGGGGACATGGGCTAAGGGAAGTAGAATGTTAGGATGCAAAATCAGGAAGTAAGGTTGTACTAGACTGGTAAGTGAAAAATTTTGAATGTCACACCTAAAGAAGGGGGCAGGCTACAAAGGCAGCATGAACATGGAATTTGGATTCAGTTTTTGCTTAACTAGCCATGTAGCCCTGGCCAAGCCACTTAAAATCATTTAGCTTTATTTTCCTCACCTATAAAATGGAATAATTCCTGAATCACAGAGTTATTTTGAAGGCTATATTTGGTGTAATGTATATACAATGTGTAGAACAATGTTCACATCTAGTAAAAAGTTAACAAGTTTCAGTTGTACAATTCTCCAGAACTGTAGAGTAGGATAAAGAAGAAAATGCAAATGATGTTAATAGACGTGGGAATTGATTAGTTGTGTGAAACAAAGTTGAGATACGGGAACAGAGATGGATCCTATGTTTCAAGTCTGAGTTTCAATGATGTTAATGTTATGAAATCAGAAACATAAGAAAATGAACAGGTTTTGAGATAATACAATAAATAAAATCAGTCATAAATTTGATGTTATTCTGGAACATCTGGATTGAGACATGCCTGTGTTTGGTGGAAATGAAAGAATGGAACCCAGTAGTCCTAAGGAAAAGCTATCGTATTTGTCAATGTGATGATCATTGGTGAACTTTGAAAAAACATTTTTATTAAAATAGTGTGAAGAATAAAAAAGATTGTAAGGAAATAATGAAGAGGTTGTTAGCAAATAAACAGAGTAAGAGTAGATGGGGGCATTAAAATCATCCCTGGTTGATAATCACTGATATAGAACTATTCGGTGTTGGAAAACTAAAATTTGTTCTCATGGAATTTTTATTGCTGGCAGATGACACTTGCTTTTTACTTTTCCCCTAATAATAGCTTGTCAACATTTACTGGACTCTTTTCAGGTATCTGACACTATGCTGATCATTCTATATGTTATCTTGTATAATCCTCAAAAAATCCAATGAGATGGGTATAATAGTTTCTTCATTCTACAGATAAAAAATTAAAGGAATGATGTATAGTCATTTGTCTTCTAGATTAAGTAGATTATTTGCATTTTATTTTCTGTTAACTTAGTCGTCATTTTTTACATTTTTACTGTTTTCTAATAGTGTTCATCATTAATTCCTTTTTGGGGAGAGTATAATTGGTTTTCAAGTAATACTTACCTCTCTAGTCTTCAACTGGTAAGTTTATGTTATAGTCTTTGGACATACCATCAGAGAGGCAAATCAGTTTGCCCAAAATTTTTAGCACAAAATAAATGAAAACACAAAAAAGCAATTAATTGTATACATAAACGATAAGGCATAACTAATTGGAGGCAAGAAATCCAAGTTTGTTCTGAACATTGTAAAGTAGTTGCCATCAGCAGTAATTAACATTTATTGAGTTTTTCTTATGTGTCAGACACTGCTCTAAGCATGTTTTATATATTAACGCATTTAATCCTCATACCAAATGTAACAGGTAGATGCAAGTGTTTGGCTTCATTTTACAAAAAAGGAAAATGAGATACAAAAGAGGTTGTGAAAGTAGCCCCAGGTCACACAGCAAGGAAGAGCAAAGCCAGGTCTAGACCATTCTTAAGGAGTGGGCTATGCTATATTTCCTCTCCAGGCACACAATACATGTGAAAAAAATCATCCTTGCTTTTTGTTTATGACAAAGAAGTAATTGGTATGCCTAACTCCCATTAAATCATTTTTAAAGAGATTTTGCACTGGGGTGACCTAGTGGAAGAGTACTGGAGGACAAGGTGGGGAGTTTGGTCAATGTGATTAGGCCGTCTGTGTTTGGTAATTGGTCTTTACCAAAGTTACACTCCTACCTAACCACAGAGATCTGGAGATAGAGACTCTATCTTCCTTGATTATTACATCTCAAAGGGATGGCTCCCAGGTCCTTGAGAAAGACATTCTTGGGTTGTAAAACTAGCTAGAGGCTGGAAGAAGATTTACATCTTAAGGGAGCAGAGAAAGAATTTACAACTGCAAATGTTCTAAAGTAAATGCTCTAAGAAAAGGGAACTCAAAGGCCTAGAGTCAGAAAGAAAACTGTTTAAAGCTTAGTGAAGCTGAGGAGAATGTGAAGGTTGTCTTGGGTCAAGCACAGACAGGATATTTGGACTAACTCGATTTAGTTTTACTGTGTGTGCTTATGATAGATCTAATATATATGTTGAATAATATATATATATTTAATAATCATTGAATACATATTCAGATATATAGGTTGCAGAAATGTATTATCATTATCATGTAAAGGAATTTTTGGAATGGAAGGAATTGTTAGAACTCCAGTGACTCACAAGATAGTATTTAATTACTGATATGACAAGACCACTAGATATGCTGAATGTGAACTTTCAGAACAAAAGAGTAATGCTGATTTAATCTAAGAGTTTCAGGTGGTCAACCTTGACTTGTGGAGGAAACAGATGGCAATAATGACTACCCATTGCTAAATTTCATCAAGCAGGGCTAAAAAGGGTCAGGATGAGAAGGCTGGGGAACATGGGGTCCATAAAGGGGCATGGACCTGACTATATTTCGTAACAATACAGGTTTGCCTTTGCTGAGAGTCCTGGAATAAATTTTCAGCATGATCCAAACCCCTTCTTGGTGCATCTGACCTGAGCTCACTATAGCTACAAACAAAAACTTCACAAACTTTCAGTAGAAATGAAATCACAATTTCCAGGGACACAGATTTTGATGAGTAAAGTGCATGTTTTACACCTGTATGACTGATTTTAGAATTGTAAACCTTAGAGTATTTCTAAATTCTCTAGCCCCTATTCTATCAAGGTTGCTCTATTTCAAGATAAATTGGCTTGAAAACTAAGACCATAAAATAAACCCATCATCTTAGCATTTTGAAAATGTATATATGCATTTAAATATAAGCTGAAATTTTTGGATATTTCACTAAATTCCAGATCCACCGACTCCTTGAACTCAGGTTCACTTGACTCCCTGGAAATAAATTGTTTTTCATGAAACTGCTTAAATTGATAAAAAGTTACTATTACCGTCCTAAGCCCAAATAAAATTTGAGAAGTACTGGGCCTGGGCCTATCTCTACAATTCTCAATAATATTTCCATCTTGTAAGTGCCAGAATTACCATTGACTAAGACATATGTGATCAATGACCAGCACTAAACACACAATTGTGCACTTTTATATAAATGATGTTAATTATGTTTTTAGATTGTGAAGTACCGTGGCTGGTTAAAAACAAGCATATTTCTGAAGAGCTATTTGTCCATCCGTATTCAATGTTAAATGCATGCAACTTTTATATCTATGGATATATGGATCTGTCTGTGGGAAATTTCAAAAATACCTTTACCTAGATCCCATCCCAGAACCCTAAATCATAACTTCTGCGGTGGAGTGCAGGCACTGGTGTTTTTGAAAACCTCCTTGGGTAACTGGCACACAGAAGTCTGTGAAAGTAGAGAACTGCTCTTGACTACTGCTTCTCAAGCTTTAATGTGCACACTAGCCTCCTGGAGACTTTTGTTAGAATGAAAATTCTGATTCTGTGGGGATGAGCCTGAGATTTTATATTTCTATCAGACTCCCAGAAAACATTGGACAGAGCGTATATAGAGTATTTCCATCATCACAGAAAGTTTCGTTGACCAGACCTTGAGTTTATATTAAATATAAATCTAAAAACATTTGTCTGAAATTCAGAATAATAGCCATTAGGAGAATATAAAAATTTGTTAACAGATGTTCCCTAACAATATAAATAATTTTCCAGTGTAAGTAGCTGAGAATTTTAGTAATTAATCCATATACCTAATTGCATTTCAAACTGTAACATATTTCTTGGCCCATCTACCTGAGGCACATTAGTTGTTGAAAATAATAAAAGTTATTTTCTTGCAATCCCCACCAGTTAAACTATTGGAACACTGGTTCTCTCTAAACTGATAGTGCAAGATCCCAGGGTCTCTCAAAACTCACCATTTCCTCTCACCTTTCCACAAGTTTCTGGTATCAAGGTGTTTATGTTGATGACCCAGTTGCTCCAAATGTAAGTTGGAGACTTGTTGCTGAAATTCAGCCTCTGTACACCGGTGCCAGATTAAATCTCAGAGATAGAGTTTTGGGTGAAGTAGAAAGAAATAGCTTTATTGCTTTGCCAGGCAAAGGGGGCCACAGCGGGCTGATGCCCTCAAGACTGTATGTCCCGCCCTCGAGGCGGTAGTGAGGAGTCTTATAGTGTTCAAGGAGCTGGGTGTGATTAGCTCGTGAACATTCTTCTGATTGGTTGGTGGTGAGGTAATCGGGAGCCAGCATCATTGACCTTCTGGGTCCAGCTGGTCTGGGGTCTACGTGCTTGTGGGCAGCATATAGTTAACTTCTTCCACCTGGGGAGCTTCAGTATCTTCAGAACAGCTCAAAGGACATGGCTTGAAATATTATCTACAGTCCTTGAGGAAGAGCTAAAGGTCCTTGACTTTGTTTAATGGCTAAAGTGTTATTATTTTGTCTTGCTTGATTGTTTTTCTTTCTTTCTGCTTTTTTCTCACTTCTCTGATTAAATTTCTTCTTTGGCTAAAGTTTTCTACAAACAAAAGGCAAGCGGAGGACATGGGTGGACGTCTGTTCTGGGAAGGCCTCCTAGGGTCCTGCTCGGTTATAGACTAATGCTACTACCAGGAAAGTTCACAAATCGCTGTCACACTAGGCTTTTGCTAACATCATTGTCCAAGGTCTTGCCACAGCAAAATATCTCCTCCAGCCAACAGCAGGATCCCACACTAAACCTTACTCCCCTAAGGACTGAGCTCTCAGTTGAGTCAAGAGTGGTAGTATATTCCGTTCTCTTAGTAAAAACTGTGGTGACCTGGTATTTATTTTATCTATTTTTTATTACACCTCCTTTCTCTGTGGTGTTTAGCACTCAGACACATGGACCATAGCAGAATGTCTCTCAGAGTAACACCTCCAATTAGACCTAAGGGCTAGAAACAGCAAATCCGGGGTGCTCCATTTCAATGTCCATTGAGGTTGAAGGTTGGACCATATCCCCCAGAGAACGAGAGGATCTAACTAGGGCATCTAGCCGTCGGCCCCTAAATGTCCAGGTGTCTTCCCTTATAATTAAGCAGCTTAAGCAAATAGACCACTGTGTTCCCACCTTGCCAGCCTTTCAGACATAAAATGACAGCTAAGATGGCTGAAGCTAAGCCATGCTGGGGACCCCAGTACAAGACAAAATTGCTCCTTAAAATATTAATGCACTCAACACAATAATCACTTCATATTTACTCTGAAAAACAAGAATTCTGATAACAGGAGAAACAAAAAAATAAACAACAACAAAAAGCAGCCCTTTAAATTTCCCTATAGACTAACTTCGAGTTTTTTTTCTAGCTTTGTTTAAGGGACACATATCTTTGTGAATTTTGAATCTTTTAAAATGTTTACCAGCATTCTCATTATTATTGTTCTCCTTCTTTAGATTGTAAGCTTCATGCGTTTCAGGTTCTTTGTTTAACTTTAAATCTCACATCGTATGCTAATGTATTGCATATAGCAAGCTCGAAATAAATGGTAAATTTTTGAGATGAAATTTGATTTTGGTTTTGAGGGTTTTAGACATCTTATAACTGATTTAAATAAGAACTAAGTCCTATGTACCAGGATGAACCAAACATTTTCCTTCTTATCTAATTGCATTCTTTCCCCTTTCCAAATGTATATGTGTTTGCCTCATGTTGAATTCAATCTTCAAATCCATACATTCCAACTAACCAATAATTTCTTGAAACATAACTGAAAGTAAGTATTTCTCCTCAGCAATGACCCCTCCCCTCCTTAGACTGTCTATTTTTTATCACTTCTGGGTGGATTACTAGAATTTCTATGAAGAGGTCAAATTAAACAATATTCAAAAATTCCGTCTAATCCCTTTATTTTTTTAACTGGGGGGAGGTTAAAATAGCTGGTAAAACATGGGTATATTTATGTATTTATTTTTAATATTGTTGTTTTAATTATCCAGGTTGAGAACTAGCCTGGTTTAAAATTAGCATAGGCTATAAGATTTGAGACACCCCGTTCTCATCTCTGAATAAGTAATCCTTGTTTTGTTCTATAGGGGAGAAAAACAATCTCTTCCTCTACCCACCTGACGCCCCAAGAATCAAACTGATAAAAAAGATTAACAACAGGAAAAAAAACAAAAAACAAAAACAAAAAAAACAGACTTAGTCACAAACTTTAGGGGAAGAAAAACAATCTTTTCCTTCTACTCTTGTAGGTTCTTGGCTGGGGCCCTGTAAGAAAAACAGATTAACAAGAAAAACAAACAAACAGAAGTTTATTAATAGGTATATCTCATATATACATAGGAGAAATTCAGGGATGAGTAACTCAAAGAATTGCCTAGAACTTGTGCTTAAATGCCATCTTCACCTAAAACTAAGAAAGAAGGGTATGGGGGAGGCAAGTTATAAGGAGGTGACCAGAAAACGTGCAGTAAACAAGGGTAAGGTTTGTTCTGCAGAGTTAAGTCGGCACCTTCTCCAGTGATAAGAGGCTCTTGTGATTTAGTCATCCTTCTCTTTTTGATACAGAGATGTGACTCAAGGGATATTTTAGGATTTATATGCCATCCAACAAAGTGTGGAGGAGAGGCTAGACAAAGGAAAAGGGGTTGGGGGCCACTGAGAGGAGAAGTGGCAAGTACGGGAAGCGGACTAGAAAAAGTATGGTCCATGAGGAGTGTTTAGTAAGGTTAGTTTTGCAGATTCAAGTCAGTGTCTTGTCCATTGAGAAGCGCTGTTAAGTGGCATCTTCATTTCACTGGTACAGGAGAGAGAGACACCTTTACAAATGAAAATTTTCTTCGTAAGTGTAAATTTCCTTTACAAAAGGGACAGTTATATTCTGTTTTTAGAGCTTTTCCTGTATCTGCTGTTCCTCAGTTGCCTTCAGCTCAGAATAATCCTTATGCCAAAGTGGTGTATTTGGGGGTGGCATATTCTGTTCCTCTAGTTCTGTTTCCTCTGTGTGCAACTAGCATCAGAGAGCTGCAATCTAGGAAGGTCAGCTGTTTGCTATGACAGGGCCTCCTAGAATGGCATTTCTCAGTATTGTTATATTCAGTATCTGATTCCAGGCACTTGTTCTTTAGTTATGTATGACCACCTCCTTCTAAACTTAACTGTGGCCACCACAAAATTGACTGGAAACCGATACCCAACAAAATGGTAAAATATAATTTAAATATCAAGACTAAGGAAAGGATAAATTAGAACAAAAGGTTACATTTTAGGAGAGAAATTACCATATCAAAATATAGATTGGCATGTTGCATAATTTCTCCCAGTAAAATGGGTAACTCCTTGAGGTCAGGGACTAGTATGCATTTCATATTCTCATCGGTATTCCACACAGCACGTACATGTAATTGATGCTCAATAAATACTTAATGGTTTGTTTTATTTCATTTATTTGTGAAAAGGCAAAGCAGAAAAAAAACCGTGCCTTACATAACATGAAAACAGTTTCTTTTTTATTGATGAGAGCCTGCCCGAATGAGAACCTTAACACAATGGAAAAGAGCTAGGGAATTCTCAGATTGCTTCACTCCCTTGCCGATTTTAAACACCTGGAGGAATAGACAATTGAAAATCCTTTGTGGTGTCCACAGCTAAGTTTGAGCACACAGTCTCACAGCTCTCAGCGCGGACACTAATTTCCAAAATTTAACTTGAGCCCTTGAGGGATGAAACTGGCTCAACTGCTACCTCTTTAGAGGAAAGGAACTTCAATCTAACATAAATTCACTAATTATTATTATTATTTCTTAATTATCTCAAAACATAAAAGATGAAAGTCTAAAATGTACTTCTAATTGGCAAAGGAATTTCATACCAGGAAGGCACCACTTGATTAGCAGCTATGTAGGCAAAGGGAGGGTTTGGGGGTATGGAAATTTGGCTAAGAATTCACATGGAAAAGTGCTCAGTGTGCTTAGAAATTGCTCAGTCAGTACTCAGCGTGCTGTGAAAGCGCTCAACTTCCGCATATTTAAATAAGTTGAGAGCTTACATTTTAAAAGTGCTCAATCGGGAGTGCTCAAGCTGTGGGATCTATTAGTTGAATGCTAATTAACTTCTTTTCATATGGTTCACTTCTCAATTAAGCAGACAGACAGTTTTGCTGCAGGTTGAACCTGGACTTTCCAGAAGACATTGAGAGATCTGCATTTCTTGGGGAGAAGGCAAGGATCCCACCAACCATTCCCATGGCTTTCTTTGGCTCAATTATATTGTCTCTCTCATGTGTCCACATTATCCTCCTCACTATTTCTGGGCTTTATTGTCTTGGTTTGAAGCTATTTTGAGAAGACTAAAATAGCAGAGCTTGCTGTGTTATTTTATCTGATATCTTTTTATTCCTGATGAATGGGTTTGGTTTTTCCCAAGGGCCTTTTCAATCATTTTGATAACATTTGCTCCTCAGAAATGGTTTTGAGCCTTGAGTTGAAGGAATTGGATAGTTTTGTATAGTTCCATAATGTCCACTTTTACTTTTGGTTAACTCATTAGTATCTTTTTAAGTAGGAAAGATGAGTCCCATAATATGTTCTGTATTAAATAAATACCTCCATTAAATAATTTGCTTAAGGTCAAACTTGAGCTATATATTTTAAGAATGCACTTTGGGAAGAAGATACTATGTCTTTTCATTATTTCACTATTGCTATAAACTGAGATGAATACTTAAATGGAATTCTATTTTCTGTGATGACTTCAAAATCTCACAGGATGACGCACTGATGTGTGAGAACATTATTTTAAACACATTCACATGATGTCATGTATTCCTTTTGCAAGTACTTCATTATGCATTAAAAAAAAACCTCTGAAGTATATGTATTTACGTGGTTACTGTTACCAAACCAAACTTGGGTTCACTTGCCCATAAGAAGGAAAACCAATCTACTGACATTTTAAGGCGAGTAAAATAACATTTTAATTAGCGTCTAATGCAGGATTAATGCATTAGCCTCCTAACACATCTCCCAGCCAACCTACCCAAGGCAAAAGCGCCTTCCATCTATAAATGTCATTGGAAAGGCAATGGGTTTTGGTGGAGATGTCAAGACTTCTTAGGCTGCAGCCATTGAAAATGTGGGTCATCTAACTCCCCCAAGGCTCTCCAAGCAATCTTCTGATTTTAATTGGCTTCTATATTGGCTTACTGTGGAGAAAGACTAAGTTGGTCAGACGAATACATTGTTCAGAAAATGAGTCAGTCAATATAAAGTTTTATGTCAATTATAACTCAATTTAAAAAAGAAAGAAAATGTGTTACTCATCTTCCTATATGTGTGAAAGGGATATGAATCTCACTGGAAATTAATACATCAGGGCTTTCTATCACAATCTGAATTTCGCTAATGTGATTCTGGACTGAGTGATGGGATAATGCCCAGTGTTCTCTTAATAACCACTTTCTGAGTCTGCAGTGCTAATGGCCTGACCTTGGATGGTGATGAATTTTCTAAGGTAATGACTATCACACCTTGAAGCCTCTTTTGAGAAAACTTGCTGGATGTCAAAATCACATTTAAAATTTTTTCTCTTTGAATTTCTATTGAATTTATGTGATGTTTCCACAATAATGCCATGCTCAGTTTTGTGAGCACAATGAACATTATTTTTTTAACCATTACCCTGGTATTCAAAACTACTAAACTTAGGCATTCCAATGAAAATTTAATTTTAGCAACCTGGGGTAGCTTGTAATGATAATACCCAATTAGGAATACCTTTTTTGTAAAAAAAAAAAATGAAGGAATTTGGGTAACAGAGATTTCTTCACAAATTCTGCCCAGTGGCTATAAGAGGCAACACCGTGTTATTGCTTTGCTCTAAAATGAAGATAGAAACGTATGCCCTGTTGCCCCTTGCTGTTTGGCATATTGAAACTTGTCTATTAAATTACCCTTTACATTGTTTCACAACGTTCTCTCTCTCTCTCTCTGAAAATAAAAGCTAATTCAGCTTTCTTATCTTTATGATAGAAAAAATAATGTCTAGACTGGGAGTTCACCATGCAATCATAAATTCAAGTGATGTACTTACTTTAATAAACCAAGAAGGTATTTAGGTGGTTTGCATCAATTTTAAACAATTATCTTTTTGTATTTACTTGACCTAGTTAGATAATGATTTGCAAACAGATTTGACTCAACAAAACATTAAAATGTTCAGTGAAGTCTTAAAACAACTGCTTTTAATATTCCTGAACAATACGAGCCTGGAGGCTTGGGGTTCAGCCTGATGTGAGGTGCGGGGTTGGGGGGGGGGCTTGTTTGCAATCAGCTCTGACATTTTCAGATATTTCCACTGCAAAGTTCTGTTTTGAAAACACTTATTAGAGAGCAGCTGAATGCGTGTCCTCCATTGAGTGCTACTTCTTTTGTTGTTGTTTTTGTAGTTTTCAGTTGTTGTTGGCCAAGATTAAGAAATGATTGAGACGGCATCAGGATGTGTCATTTGATTACTATACAAGATCATATTTTTTTTTTACTTTTTAATATTATCTTTTCCAAATTAGGATTTGGTAATGTCTTATTACTGTGCAAATGCTTGTTATGACTGTGTTTTTCCTCTACTGTATGAACTGTTTTCCAATTGAAAATTAATAAGGGCTCTCAACTGTTCCTAAAGTTTTCATCAGTATGAGCAGATGTAACTATTGTTTGTTTGACTGGAGCATTTACTTTGAAAGATACCATCTGAGTTTGAAAATAAACTAAGCCCTAGTCTTGTTTTCCTACAATAGTATCAGGAAAATATTTTGTGTTGTTTTGATTTCAGTGGTAAACCAACAGTAGTTATCTGATCATTTTTCAGGATGTGAATTTCAAAAAGAAGTCATGCTTGTTTTTTGTCGTATCAATGTCCAATCAACAAGAGCAAAACCCTTGTTAAATGGGGGTCAAATGACGATGCATCTATAACAGTACTTTTTAAAACCATGTGGTATGCTAAAATTTCAATCATTTTATCCGTTTTGTAAAAATTGAATCACTGTTCAATTTTTCAACAGTGCCACTGTTCAAACCAATTACAAGTTCTTTTGAACATCATAATACCCCTATAGGATAGATACTATTATAATCCCCATTTTACAGATGAAGAAGGCAAGGTACAAGAAGATACATAGCCTTTCCAAGGTCACACTGTGGATTATAACCCAGGCAACCTGCCTCCACATTTTGTGCTTGTAATTGCTATACTATGCACTGTTAAAGATTCCAAATGTTTTCATTATTCGCCTCTGAATGCTAGCCTCTGGATGTTTATGAGTAAGTCCTTGCCTTAATGGTAAGAAAGTGGACTTTCCAATAGTAGTCTTGTTATTCTTCGATTGATAATGTAGTCAAAGCTTCTGAGGGACATACATCCAAAAGAGAGGGAGGAGAAAGAAAGAGAGAGGCTCACAGGTTAGCTATTGTCACACCAGTTCTGAAGATCAGTGGGAAGAAAATGTCATGTCAGCCAATTTATTTCATTTAATCTTAAGGTTAAAAATTTTCAATGGAAATGAATCATTAAAAACTCAATATATGGATTACTGATTGCAATATTATTGTTTATCTTACGCATAGCAGAATAAATTATTTGAATAGATCATGCATAAAAGTTGTATGCCATTATAAATGCAAGACAAATGGAATTCTAAAGGAAAAAAACTGGAAGAATCTGCTTGAGGAAAATTTACTTGTTTAAAGATATTTTATTTTTCTATAACCAACTATAATACTAAATGAATAAGACTTCATTAAATTTATAAGGTGTTTCCATCAACTGACCAAGACTTCAAGGTTAAAGGACCAATGATTTCCAGGGTATAGAATACTGTATGAATCTTAAAGGCATAGTAGCTGCTTTTATAACATCACCAAAAATAGTAAAGTCTTTAAAAAATGATAGATAGACGCTAGATAGATAGATAGGTACATAGATAGATAGGCAGATAGATAGACAGATAGATAGATAGGTAGATAGACGATAGATGATAGATAGATGGATAGATAGACAATAGGTAGAAGATAGATAGACAACGGTAGGTAGATAGATGATAGATAGTTGACGATAGATAGATAGATGATAGATAGATAGATGATAGATAGTAAAGGAAGGACGATATGACTTCTTCTGCTGGATGGTTTATAATCTAAGGCTGATAACACAGACAAAAATTAATATAAGAATGTAAATACATGCAGAGAAAATGAAATGTGTAACTGTGTAAAATCTCAGACTACACACCCATTACTTGAAATTCTCAGCGATGAGATTTATAAGTGGCTGATAAATGTTGCCACTGCAGCCACTGATACTTGGCAGAGCCGTGCTTAGCCCTTCTAAAGTTTCCACAGGGGACTGACATTTTGTAGTTTGTTCGTTCTAGGCAGATGGCTATAGCAAAACTCCAGCCTGAGTTTATTTGCCCCTTGAACTCCTTGAGGAAGGTGCAACAAAAACTAATTGCAAAATAAAATAAACCTTTGAATTATTGGAAAACACTTTTATAGGCATTATGATCATTACTATGCAGAATTATGCCTTGCCCTTGAGACATTTGCATTTTACATTAAGCAAACTGCCAATTTACAAGACTGCTGCTTGAGCTGACACAAATATACTACAGACACTTTGTCCCCTAGGCCCAGAAGGAACCCACAGAACTGCTCTGTCAGTATCATTCATGCAAGTGACCAATAATGTCAAACCTGTTTAGTGAAGCAAGTAAATAGAGTAAAGAGGGTTTCATGACAGAAAGAGATAGTAAATGGATGCACAGATGACGCTGGGATATGGTTTGAGATGACAGTGAGACATGCAATTTAGGCTATCTTGCTCTGTTTTGTATATTATCTAATAGTTATGAAATATACTTGAAACAAATGAGTTTCATCTCTATGACAAAAAATATCATGGGGATGTTTGAATTATATCATCTTGAATAACATTTTATCATGAAACCAAAACATATGGGACCACTGAAGAGTCACTCTATTTTATATTTATTTACCTCGAGTAACATTTTAAAAATTAAAACACAAATTTAATATAATTAGAAAAATAAGTGCTTTCTGAAGCCATTCACCTACTTTATAATTCACGTAAAGTTAGCTTTTTGATATTGAACATGAAGTATACCAAGAATTTCTTCTTAATCTAGCATATAAAGGCATTTGAGTTTTGTTTTTGTACCACCTTTATATCCTAATCCACACACTCAAGAATATTATGCCTAGATGTAGAATATTTACAAATAGTCGTGCACATATTTGAGCAATAGGTAGGATGAACTCAACATTGGAGAAACATTAACAGTGCTGGCCGTGAAGACTTGCAAGAAAGGTAAGATAGAGGGGAAGAAAAGGGAACCATGAAGAAGAGTTATTATAATGTCCCTTTTTACAGAAGAGGAGTCTAAACTCAGAGAGGTCAGGTTGCTAACACAAAAATCACATGGCTAGTAAATGAATGAACAACCCTTCAAATCATATCTCACTGAATACACACACACACACACACCCCTAAGTTGTGCCTGACATCATTCTCAGCATTGAGGATACTATAGTAGTAAAGAAGAGAGACAGACTTAATTCTTTCATTTATTTTATTTTCTAATGCATGATAGCAGATATAAACAAGGTAATAAAAGATTTGATATTAGTAAATGCTCTAATGAAATAAGATAATGGGGAATTTCTTTCCAAGAAGGTGATTTACTTTTGTAACCCAATAAGTATCAATATTCTGTAATGTTCCTCTTTGCTATTAGGAACACTTTGCGAAAATAGTCCCTATGTTATTTATTGCTCTGTAGTCAGACTTCCTGGGCTCTGCATACCTTTTCTGCGTGACCTTGAGCATGTCTGAGCCTCAGTTTCCTCACAGGCAAAATGGAGTTAATAATAATACTTACCAACATCTTATAATTGTTAACAGGAATAAAGAATTAAATCTATGTAGAACACAAAATAATGCCTGATACCTAAAAACTCAAATATGTGCTATTCTTGTTTTTTTCCCGTGTTTGCTTATGATTATTATTAACAGCAGTTTAAAATACTGTTAAGCCATAATAGGTTTTCATGTTGGTGGACTCTTGGTGCAGTGTCACAAACACTAGGTAAATTAGGGTTTCAGTACCTCTAAGAACATCTCAAGTGAACCTATTCACTGCAACTCATGGTTCTCTCTGGATTTGATATGCTTGAACTTTAATCGATAACACTTTTATACATCTTAGTCTTATTTGCTTTCCAACGAACTCTTATTGATACATTATGCCCTTCATGGTCTATTACTTATGTTTACTACTTCTAATTGAACCAGTAATACTTCTTCAAATCTCTATATTGCTACATTACAGTATGTCCAGCCAAAATATTTAACCCACTAAACTGCTTCTTATATCCTAACCTGAAAGCTACTCTGACATGTTATTGTCAAATTGACTCATGAGTCTTCACTTTGGATGCTATTCTATCTACTTTCTCAGTTAATTAATTACACTCTACTCATTCAGTTATCTAAGCCAGACAACTGGGAGTCACCTTCCCCTCACACCTCACAGACTTTGCTGTTCTCCCAGCTCTCTTCTTCTCTCCATCACCATTGTCATCACCCTTCTTAAGATATATGTTAACCCTCAGTTTCTCTTGCTGGCTTGTTACTTTAGTTCTAAATTTATTGGCGTCACATATAGAATATAAAATTTCACAAATCATTTATATGATGGAAAACCAAGCATTAGGAGAAAATAGTGTTGTGAAAATGGAAATACATAACAGATCCTTGCTCTCTAATAAAGTATAAATTTGAACTATGCAGACAAACTTATGAAACAGAAGTTACGACAAGAAAAATGTCAGGCGGGGGCTTGATGAGCTCTACGGTCCCTTAATCTCCATAAGATTCCATGCTATATTTGACACGGGCAATTGACACTTGCTCAATTTTATGTAAATGCAATAAAAAAGCAACCTCATATATCTGCTCAATCCATATACCACCCCTTACCTTCATGTACCTTCTGTCAGGTAAATTCTGAAGCTACCGTTAGAAATGTAACTGATACATTACCAAAATAAATCTGGATACAATGAAGATAAATATACTAGAATTTTGTATAGTCATGGATGTTATAAAATATGTCTTCTCTGAGCCAAACTTCCCAGTACTTGAAGAAAATTTCAAAATACTGAAATTTAAAGGTCTAAGTCACTTAACACATTTCATTTAAATAGAGGAAGATCGTGCTCTAGATTCCCAGAGTAGGTAAAATTTTATGGCTAAAAATCTTAGAGAATATTAAGGTAGTGTTGGTTTTGCTCTGAAACACCTTTCTACTTCTAGGGATTCTGGATGTTTCAGTGAGGTCACAGAAACACCTCACCTCAAATATAGAATTATATCCATGTCACATTTTGACAAATTGCTTTCATCTCTGGAGAACTGTCTGCTTGTTTCATTTACAAAGTTTTAGTACTTCTGCTGGGGAAAATGCATTTAAATGTTCCTATTTTCCACAATTCAGTTTATTTGAAGCAAAGTTTAATTTTATATTCAGATTTCTATATTGATAGGTTTCTGTTATTTCTCGCTGTCTTGTAGTTCTATTTATTTTCTATTCTTTTTTCTTTCCTTTGTATTTTCAAATCTATTTTTCATTCTGTTTTAATTAATAGGTATCTGAGACTGATTTTAGATTTAAAACTACACATGCAGTCTTTCAATTTCTTTTTTAATCTGGAGATGAAATTTATTTAAACAAGTTACGTATGAGCTACTCATGAACCAAAGACCTTTAGTTATGTGCAGATGAACCAAAGACCTTTAGTTATGTGCAGATAAACCAAAGACCTTTAGTTATGTGCACATGAACCAAAGACCTTTAGTTATGTGCAGTGGCCTGGAAGCCAGCTACACTAGGTCCTAGATCCTGATGTCCTGGTAGTTCCTTGAACTCGGATAATGAGCAAATATGACCAACCTGTAATGTCAAGCAGAAATTACAGAAGAGATTCTTAAAGGATTTTGCAAACAACTGATTTCTGTTTTATTTGAAATATGTGTTTAAATTATTACAAAAATTATTTATTTACAAAAATAATTTATTTATTTTTGTAATAATTTAAACAATACATAATGCTGCCAAGTTAACACAGGACTGGTTATAAAAACAACGGTTTTGGCAAACTCTTGTGCAATGGAGATTTAAAAGGTGTTTTGTTGCATTGTACTATATCATGAATAGAGTTAGTGTTTCCTACAAGTTTCAGGAAGCCTTCTTTGAATTTTATGCCTATAACGAGGAATTTAGACAGTTGGTAAGCAATATTTGTGATTCAATATTTAAAGCAAAATACCTACTTCTTTTTTCAATTTTCCCTATCAGTTCTTTGAGAGATGTTTATTTATTTATTTATTTATTTTCTGTGTGTGTGTGTGTGTGTATATATATATATATATATATATATATATTTTAAATTATTTATTTATTTATTTATTTATGGCTGTGTTGGGTCTTCGTTTCTGTGCGAGGGCTTTCTCTAGTTGCGGCGAGCGGAGGCCAGTCTTCATCGCAGTGCGCAGGCCTCTCACTATCGCAGCCTCTCTTGTTGCAGAGCACAGGCTCCAGACGCGCAGGGTCAGTAATTGTGGCGCACGGGTGCAGTTGCTCCGCGGCATGTGGGATCTTCCCAGACCAGGGCTTGAACCCGTGTCCTCTGCATTGGCAGGCAGGTTCTCAACCACTACGCCACCAGGGAAGCCCCTTTTTTTGCTTTTTAAAATAAATTTATTTATTTATTTATTTGCTTATTTATTTATTTATTTATTTTTGGCTGCGTTAGGTCTTCGTTGCTGCACGCAGGCTTTTTCTAGTTGCGGCGAGCGGGGACTACTCTTTGTTGTGGTGCACGGGCTTCTCATTGTAGTGGCTTCTCTTGTTGCGGAGCATGGGCTCTAGGCGCACGGGCTTCAGTAGCTGTGGCTCAAAGGCTCTAGAGTGCAGGCTCAGTAGTTGTGGCACACGGGCTTAGTTGCTCCACAGCATGTGAGATCTTCCTGGACCAGGGCTCGAACTCATGTCTCCTGCATTGGCAGGTGGATTCTTAACCACTGCGCCAGCAGGGAAGCCCCTGCGTATTGGTTTTTAATGTTTGCTTTTTAAAAATTTTTTTTGGAGTATAGTTGATTTACAATGTTGTGTTAGTTTCAGGTGTACAGCAAAGTGACCCAGTTATACATGTACATATACCCACTCTTTTTTTTTTTTTAGATTCTTTTCCTACATAGGCCCTTACAGAGGATTGAGTAGAGTTCCCTGTGCTATACAGCAGATTGTTATTAGTTATCTATTTTGTATATAGTAGCGTGTATATGTCAGTCCCAATCTCCCAATTTATCCCTTCCCTCCCCCTTATCTCCTGGTAACCATAAGTTTGTTTTCTACATTCGTGACTCTAATTGTTTTTTAAATAAGTTCATTTGTACATTTCTTTTAGATTCCACATATAAGCGATATATATGATATTTGTCTTTCTGTGTCTGACTTACTTCAATCAGTATGACAATCTCTAGGTCCATCCATGTTGCTGCAAATGGCATTATTTTGTTCATTTTTATGGCTGAGTAATATTCCATTGTTTATATGTACCACATCTTCTTTATCCATTTGTCTGTTGATGGACATTTAGGTTGCTTCCATGTCTTGGCTATTGTAAATAGGCTGCAATGAACATTGGGGTGCATGTATCTTTTTGAATTATGCTTTTCACTGGGTATATGCCCAGTAGTGGGATTGCTGAGTTATATGGTAGTTCTATTTTTAGTTTTTTAAGGAACCTCCATACTGTTCTCCATAGTGGCTGTACCAATTTACATTCCCACCAGCAGTGTAGGAGGGTTCCCTTTTCTCTACACCCTCGCCAGCATTTATTGTTTATAGATTTTTTGATGATGACCATTGAGAAATATTTAAATTGCTATGGGAGTTATAATACAGTCAGCACTGACAGATACGTACCTGTGTAAATCAGATTCATTTTTTAAAAATATTCAACTAGGGACTTCCCTGGTGGTGCAGTGGTTAAGAATCTGCCTGCCAGTGCAGGGGAAACGGGTTCAAGTCCTGCTCCGGGAAGATCCCACATGCTGCGGAGCAACTAGGCCTCTGTGCCACAGCTACCGAGCCTGCGCTCTAGAGCCTGCAAGCCACAACTACTGAGCCCACGTGCCACAGCTATTGAAGCCCATGAGCCTAGAGCCCGTGCTCCGCAACAAGAGAAGGCCGTGCACCGCAACGAAGAGTAGCCCCTGCTCGCCGCAAAGAGAAAGCCTGCACGTGGCAACAAAGACCCAACACAGCCAAAAATAATAAATGAATAAATAAATAAATTAAAAAAAAAATTCAACTACATGAAAATACAGAAACAGATTGAAAGAGTTGTGAGGCTCAAATATGACTGTGTTTGTCGAATGTGTATCAAGAACTGTGAAGGATCTGCATGCAAGCTGAAAATGTAACCTGAGACTATTTCATGGACAAAAGCAGAAGATACAACTTTCCTGGGTCAGAAACAGAAGATTTTATTACTCACAGTAATGGCAATAGGCTATTAGCATTTGCATTGGTCCTATGTGTCCCCCAGGTTACACAGGGCAATGTGGAAGACTCATAGATACTGTACACACAATAGGTTTGCCTCATAGCTGAGGAACCCACACTTAGGGAGCCCAGATCTTTTCTAATAAGCTGCAAGAAGGCATGCCCTTTGCCCCAGAGGGTGACTTTATCTTTGTTATATTGATAGTAAACAAATATGCCCTTTGCTCTAGAGGCAGACATTACCTCTGTCTCCCAAGGCTGTTTGCTATACAAACATCTTTGCAAAGATAAGTAAAAGGACAGTTGGTGTCTTTCTCATAAGATGTGCAAAAATGCAAGCAACCCGTGGAGAATTGTCTCTGACAATGTGATATTCAGTTTCAACTTTTTCATTTTTATTCAAGGAAACATAATTCCCTTTGATTGAATTTAAAGTAAGAAGAGATATGCATTTGAACTGTAAGTGAAATAAATTTATGCTAATATTGGTTGAATCAATCTTGCATACTTTTGTTGCTTGCGAGATTGCATTAGGTAAAAAATGTTCTGCTAAAAAAATATGTTAAAACCACTGGTATAGAACAGGACACAAGGACAAGCTACTTATATCAATTTATCCTGCATTACAACTGCAGATTTTACTCTTAATTGTCACATCTCTTGTTAATTATTTCATGAATATACCAGACTTTGCACAAAAATCAAACATTCTAGTGATATACCCAGATGTGAATATGTTCTGCCGATGCAGCTTATGTTATCATCATTATATAGGAAGCCAATATGGCATGGAATAGAGGATGTAAACTACACATATTAAGTGCAATTGTAAAATAAGGCTTCTACCATGTTTCATGTAAATCCTAGTTGCTTCTTCAGCCCAAAAGTTTGAGCTTTGATAAAGATGACAGTTTCATATATTTACTATTGCATTGCACTTTAAAGTGGTATATCTAATTTCTGAGTTTATAAAAGAAATCCTGTATATAATTAAGTTCTACTATTTCATTTTATGGCTAAGTTTTCATTTTTATAAGACTTGAAGCCAGTGTGAAAACTTTATAGGAGCAACTATGCCTTTGACTGCTCTGAGAGTTTTCAGAGGATTATTCTAACATCTGGATACAACTAGAGTTATCTCTGGGAGAAAAAAATACATTTTGTTTTCTATCTTTTATTTACATTGCATATGAGCTTTGTCTTAAATATAAGTAATTTTGTTTAAAATAACTGTCTAGGAATTTTTTAAAGGATATTACAAATTTCTGAGCTACTCACTCCAGTACAACTGAGGAATTTAATAATGAACAATTAGGAACAGACATAATAATATAATATATTTCCTCTAATGCTACATTAGCATGCGTCCAAATCACCAGGATGGTTTGGAAAAACATAAATTCCTGGATCTCACCCCAGAGTTTCTGATCCAGTAATGCCAGATAATTTTCATCATCAGGAGATGCTTACTGCTGGTCCAGGGACCATACTTTGAGAATCATTGCTCAAAAAAATAAAGGTACGTAGATGATGGAAATGAAAATGATAAAGATGAGGGTAGCAGGTAATGAATACTACATGTTGTCCTGGTGCTTGGAAATCTGCTAAATTCTTCATATATATAAACTCATTATGGCTTATGATTAATTTTCCTTAATGAGAAAACTGAAGCTTAAGGAAGTTAAATGGCCCAAGATGGCAACATTGAAAAGTACAAGAGCGAGTCCTTATACTAAAGCCTTTCTGACTCCAGCTCCTTCACAAAGAGTAGAAAATGTGCCCACAGAAGAGATAAATTTTCACACAGGAGGAGAAATAACTGTATAGTTTGTGAAGGCCTTTGGCTCTAAAAAGTAGATGTGAGAAAGGCACTGTGACTCAGGAGAGCCAGATACAACCCGTGCCTTCTGGTAAGGGGTGAGGAGAAGTTTCTTGTGTGGGAATTAGCACTTGGAATCTAACCCCTTTAATGAGTCAGAGACTGCTCAAGGTCATGAGAAGTCCAGAAGCAACCTGTAAATGACAAAGGGAAAAATAAACACCAAATGAGGTCAAACCAGGGTTTTTCCATAGTTTTCATATTTATAAATAAATGGCTTCTGTTACTTAGAGTAAATAACAATATTTCTTCCTCAAAATACTGGAGACTGAAATGGCATATTCTCTGTGCTTCGTGCCCAATAAAAGTCTGAAATGATGGATGTGTTAGAGTACCCATAAAAAGCACCATCAATCATCTGGTTGCAGTGACAATGGTGAAGACAAAGTATCAGGGGGAAGTGGGAACTTGGTGGATAAGCCTTAAAATCTGAACCATAGGCCAAAACAAAAATATCAGAGTCTCTCCTACCTTTACTTTACTGACCTTATTTCTGTTCCTTGAACACACCAAGCTTGTTTCTCACTTACAGATATTCCAATAGCTGTTTCCCCTTCCCAGAATGCTTATTATTCTAATTTCCACAACGGCTGGATCCTTCTTGCTATTCAGATCTCAAATGTTTCAACCTCAGAGGGATCCATCCCCAGTCACCCACATCCCATAACACTTATCCACATATGTTGCGGCATATATTTTAGTTATTTATTTGCAAATTATCTTTTTCTCCAGCCGCTGTAATGAAAGCTTTGTTAAAAAGGGAATTTCTGCCTGTTTTTACTACTACGTTTCTAGCATATAAACAGTGTCTAGCACATATTGAGTTTTCAATAATTGTTAATTTTTTGAATAAACGAATGAAGAAGGGAAGGAGGAAAGAGAGAAATAAGGAGAGTATAGAAATTGCAGTACTTGAACTTGAATGGATTAGTCACCAGATTTTCATGCCTTAAATCTGCACTGAATTCCTAAGCTAGCAGCTCTCCACACTCTTCCCTTTATGGTCTTCTGTGTGCAATGATGAGCTAATCTAATGTAGTTATGTGATTATAGTCTCTTTGATTTCTACCTCCCCCCTTTTCCCTCAACACTCAAGATAGATAAAGGGATATATATATGCATAATAAGCTTGAAAACTGCAAAAAAATTCCCAGTTCAAAATCTGATCAATTTTTTAATTAATCACTTGAAAAATAATTCACTCAGCTCCAGAAGTAGTATGAATTATGTAGGAGACCTAAGACTAAATATTTTAATTCTATTTTTCCCCTCTGTCAGGAAAACCCCTTAAAAGCCCAAGTGCATGTTTATATTCTTGTAATCAACTGCAAACTAATTTTATTCATGAAGTCATATTTAAACTAATAGTGACATGAGAGTTAACTCTGTTTGGTAATGTATTTAGATTTTCATTTGTTATGGAATTTAAATCAAGGGATTTGGAAATAAAGTAAAGAGGGCAATTCAATTCTGGTAAAAGTTGAGTCAAGGAAGAAAGCAGCATCCTGTAAGCTCTAATGTAAACCCAGTCTTTGAAAAATAACATGTGCTGGGGAAGAAACCTTTTTCTTCTTCCCCTCTAGGTTCTTTGGCTGGTCTAATAATTATATTGACATAAGACAGATTAACAGGAGAAACACAAATTTAATTTCATACGTATAGGAGCCCCATAAATATATGAGACACAAGGGCAAGTCAGGTAGTTGAGGCTTATATGCCATCCTGAGCTAAGGAATCGGGTAGGGACCTGGGGTTTCAAAGGGAAGGAAAGTAATTCACAGGTTAATAATAACAACAGCTATTTGGTAATTAGATGTTTGCCCAGCCATACAGATAGGTCCTTCAGATAAAAATTATCTCTGGTAATAGCTCTGTCTCTCTGAGCCAGACTCCATATATAAATTCTTTTAGGTAGTTAAAGGAAAGGCAAAAGTTTTTCTTGAATCTGCTGGGTCTGATTGCCTTCAGCTCAAAATAATCTCCATACCAATGTGGCATATTTTGGAGTCACATATTCTGCTCCCATTCACATGCATGGTACTTGAAGATGCTCTGAAAAGTGAAAAATTTTCATGTGTGATCTTCTTAAAACAGAATTTATGTTCAAATTATATGGATCATTGTGCATAAAGAGTGGTAATGAATCCCAAGATTATTTCTAGATTGTTGAGTGTGTGTGTGTGTGTGTGTGTGTGTGTGTGAGAGAGAGAGAGAGACTAAGAGTCAGAATAAGAGAGAGGCTGAGAGAGAAAGAGAGAGACAGAGAGGAAGAGAACTGCCAGGAAAAGACCCACTACACATAGCTAAGAGATGGTATCTTTTAAGAAACAATTGCAGATTTATAAATATTATACTTTAGACTTATTATATAAATAGAATGTTTTGTAAAACTTGCTTAGCCACTATGATTTTTCATTGGTAAGAAGTAGAGAATAATACAATACGTTTCATTTATGGCTTTTAACTCATTTATTCACACTATTAAAAATATTTATTGAGTATCTACTATGTGCTAGTCGCTCTTCTGGATTCTGGGAATGCTGTAAAGCATTTAGTTTGCTAACCCACATAACTTTCTAAGCTAAAAAGAAGAGCAACTTGTTCTTAGACGTAGAATGATTGAACACATAAAGAGATTGACTACAAATGTATTCTGTAAAGGTCTATGCCGTATTTCTTCACTTTAGCATTTTATTATAATGAAATATGATGACTTTCAAAAAACAAAAAACAGTCAATTACGATTTTTTTAATATAATTTAGAAAAGCAGCCTTGGACTAAAGAATAGAGTTATAAGAAAAGTGATCAGAGGCTTGCACATTTATATTGAGACCTATAGGTGTTATCAGTGTGACAGGAGATGAAGTTTACAACCTTCATACGGAGATGTATTGCTAGTAACATCCTTTTTATCTGTAGGAAAAAATGTAATCTAAAAGTGAGCTTTGGATGTAATGCCTTCCATTCTAGAAAAATGGCTAATGGATGCTATATAAAGTGTAAGAAAGCCTTTTTCTGATACAGGGAATATACACATTCTGAAAGATTACCTGTGGAGTAATTTATGCTCATCAAATATTTTCTCTTCTACCTACATGATACTTGACACTTTCTATGAGAAAAATTTGTATCCAGATCAAATATAATCTCACAGCAATCCTTTTAATGTCAGAGTTTCGGAAAAGCAAATGTAATTCCTTTTGCAATTTAATGCTCGTGGAAAAACAGAAACAGTGAAACTAGAAATGCAAGACACAATGCTGATCACTTCTTGAGGCACTGCTGCTAGGACGTGTGGGGAGAGAAGAGGACATTAAGACTGCCTGCTTCATGCTGGGAGCCATTAGCTGACTGCTTCAGGCTCTGCTACCCACAGCGGAGCAGAAAGGGGGGTGGTCTGGATGCAGGGGAGGAAAGACAAAAGGCAGATTTATCGTCTCCTCCATAGCATCTTCTTTCCATTCTACTCTTGCGCTCTTTTATAAAGACATTAAGTAAGTTTCTTAACCTTTCACTATTTGTACTCTTTGCAATCTGAAAAAAATGCAAGGCTGTTTATATTTTGACTTGAAAAATCATTTTAAAATGCTTTAAGTGTTCATCACTTTATACTTATGAATTTTAAGTATAGCTTCCTAAAGACAAAGTCCTGGGAACTGGATTTCTCTAAAGGGTGATTTTATGAGTTTGCTTCACACTGAATGCACTTCTAGTGCTTAGATAATGTACCATGTACCATGCGCTTAGCACATGGTAAGTGCTCAGCAGATATGTTACCTGAATGAAGAGTTGTAATATGGAAGGATGGAAGCCACTATATGCAGAATATTGGGCAGAGTACTGAGGAGTGTAATTGCTCAAGGTCCAGATGCTTAACTCATATCCATACATACCATGGTTTTAAACCCAACCTCTGACACTTACTGTCCTGTGCCTCTGATAAGTGAGTTAACTTCTCTAAATGTAAGTTTTCTCAATTGCAAAGTGGAAATAACACTGCTTACCAACTTCACAAATTGCACATAAAACAATGCCAGTCACACATTAAGCCCTTAATATATGTCTTAAATGTCAGTATAATTACTTTCAGTGATAGAACATACATACAAAGAAAAGAAAAAAAATAATGAAATGAAAGTGGAAGAGACCTGGTAGGAAACAAAAATCAAAATGCTTTACATGTAACAATCAACTTACAAACCTTATTCTGCTTTATATATTTTATGAAAGTAAATTCTATATTCTCAATTATAGCATATTGATGTATTTCCAGATTTAGTATATTATTGAGGTGTGACTTTAAGTGAAGAATATTTAAAATGCACCAAGAAGCATTCCTGTAAGTGTGTTTAGTTGACCTAATGTGAACATAAATGGGCTAGTTTCATTTGTCAATATCTGTAGTTATAAATAAACTTACATATGATGGCTTGAATGTAAACTCCGCAAGGGCAGGGATTTTTGTCTGTTTTGTTCACTGCTAGTCACCAAGTTTTCTAGGGTATATCCTAAATATGGTCCAGATATAATAAATACTTGTTGACTAAAGCAATAAATGTGGTAGCATTATATATATTTAGATCTTTTGAAATAATTTTGACACTGCTGCTCTAAATCAACCTCATGCAATCCCATGACGAAAGAATGTTCTGTATCTTTTGCTTGGGCAAATGGCACCATCAATTTATATCTTAGTAAGAAGTAGAGGAAGCAGTTTTTCTTTTCAGTGCTTCATTCCCTTGGCTGCCAATTCTATACAGACCTGAGAAAATGATGTCACTGGCTTGCAGTTCCTCAGCACCAGACCCTGTATGACATTCCTGTGCACACAGAGGAATACACACACAGTACTTATGCAAAGCTTTTGGATCAACAATGCATATAAAATTCAAAATCTTCATTTCCTCCCATGGGTACATAACAGCCAAAAGGGAAGCTAAGATACCAAACAATCTGAAGATTGTCTTATAAGTAGCAACCTGGATGTTGAGCTCAGAGAAGGCTTTTATAGATGTAATAATATTCTTCAGATAGTGATACCCTGTCACGAGAAATGTCAATTAGATAATTTTGCACTGTTACAGAGGGCAGAACCTGGATTATGGGTAAAATTCCTAAAGAAGCCATTTTCAATTCAGTACCAGAAAAATATTTTTAAGAGCTAGAGTTGCCCCAAATTGAATAACTTACCTGATTAGTTAATGTGCTAGTTAATTCTCTGTGTGGAAGTTTTCAGGAAGAGACTATTGCACATATTCAAATGTTGTGGAGTGTTTTGAGTGGAAAATTGATGCTGATGACGTTAAGATGACTTTTTTAAAAGGGCTACGGTATCTGTCTATAGTACACAAAAAAATTAACCTACATATATCAATTATTTATTAGTGGAGTTGCAAACATTTTCACACCATACTAAAATACACAAAACAGAGGCAATAATTATAATTAATGTAATCCTTTTAACAAGAATACATCATATAAGGTAGGAGTAGGAAAAAGATGGGGAGGGAGTCTCTCTCAATTTGCCATTACAGTGCTTCTGGTTGAAATAGTCTCTTTCCTTATAAATACTCACTACCACCACCTCCAACCCCTCTGAAGGACACCACATAAAAGCATGGGCTTACTCATTGTTTTTGACACTTGGGGAGAGCTAAGGGGCCAAATGTCTGGCCATCCTGCCCTTAGAGACCACAGAGATGCAACTGGTTCCATCTGGCTTTTTCTTGGTGTTTGTCCATGACTCTGAAGTTTGTGCTCATTTGCCCTTATTTGGGAAGTCCCTGCAAATGGCGGTCTCTTTGTCTTGAACCTTGGGCCTCTGGCTTTCTCAGAAGCTTTGTGTCTTGTTACGGGACCTATAGAAACTTTCGAACCCCTGAATGTTACCCATAGAACATGGCCAGAAGCATTGCCTCAGGCTTATCTGAGGCTTGAATCTGAGGTCAATATGCCTGGAAAGAGTGCCTCGAGAAATTCAAATCCAACATACTAATACAGATGTTTCTCTTGGCTTGCCCATCCTTTCCCACTTTCTTAGCCTCAGGTCTCCACCTCAAGAGGAGAAATATGAAGACACGTTACTTTGATATCACTTCCTACAATGGTCTCAATCTTCTCACCAGCAACCAATGCAGAAACTGGACACTGCCTTATTTACTTTAAAACTCTGTGATCAAGTCAGCCAGTTCCTGATCGTAATAAGGTTAACAAAAATTATATTAAAACAACATCCCCCAAATATTATAGTTATGATACCCAGGAACTATGAATAGAACAAAAGATTAGAACAAGTGTGATATAAAACACATTTAATTTCATAATTTGAGCCCTTTGAAATATATCACTGTTAAAAAATGAAGAAACATCTCACTTCTATATTTTCTATATAAAACTACAATGCCAAGGGACAATATTAGCTCTGGAGAAAGAATAGTTTTCATCTCAAGATGATATTTCAATCTGATAATCACATTAAATGGACTTGTTTTATGTGCCTCAGTGTACATTAAAATAAAAATGTGTGTTTGAGTTTTGAAACTCTCGATTTAAATTTGATAATGTATGCATCAGATTTCAATAGATATGAATCAGCCTCAGTGTAAATAGACTTCATATAGAATTCAGGCTGTTTAATTTATTTTGGAATGCTCAAGTTTTACTTGGTAAAATAGAAAGATGAATACTAATTTCTAAAGTGTGAAAGGTACAATAGTTCAAGGAATAGCACAAAGGACTTCAAAAAAGCAATTCTCTTTGTTTCAGTTTACAGATTTGAAGTGAAAATACCTCCAAAAATAACAAGATAATTAAGTCCTCACAATTTAATCGTAAAACCATAAGATGCTATCATTAAACCTGAGCATTTTGCATGTGAACTATGTACTTTTTTGTTTGCAAGTTTTAAAGTAGACTTTCATCAGGTTTGATATTCTACTTTGTGAACTAGAATGGAAAAATAAGCAGAGCAAAAAAAAAGAAAGAGAAAGAGAATCCTACTTTAAAAAATATTTGGCGATGATAAGCAAAGGTAGTTGTTTACCCTTGATTAAAAAAAGATGAAGGGCTTCCCTGGTGGCGCAGTGGTTGGGAGTCTGCCTGCCAATGCAGGGGACACGGGTTCGAGCCCTGGTCTGGGAAGATCCCACATGCCGCGGAGCAACTAGGCCCATGAGCCACAATTACTGAGCCTGCGCGTCTGGAGCCCGTGCTCCGCAACGAAAGGCTACGATAGTGAGAGGCCCGCGCACCGCGATGAAGAGTGGCCCCCGCTTGCCGCAACTAGAGAAAGCCCTCGCACAGAAACAAAGACCCAACACAGCCAAAACTAAATAAATAAATAAAAAATAAAAATAGAAGGAATTCCTTTTAAAAAAAAGGAAAATAAATATCCTTTAAAAAAAAAAAAAAAAGATGAAGACAAAAATTACAGAATTGCCTTTCCAAGAAATGCATGAGATGAAACAAACTTGAGATAGAATTTCACTAAAAATGAAAAAAAGATAGAATATTTATAATTATCCACAGCTTAATTGAACAGGTGGACACATACTGGTTGGCATGTGAGCTCATTATATATTTCAAGTTTGCTAAACTATTTGTTGCTGCTTCAGTCCTGCATCTAGAACTAAATGGTGTTCGATATCAACTATTCATTGTCACCAGCCGTGATAGTAACAGATTGAGAACTCCCTTTGTGTGGGTTATTCTGGTAGAAGAAATGCTGGCTCAAAATGAACAATAGTAAAGATCTAATCAGATATGTGACCTATAGTTTAGAAAATATTTTAGGTGTTTCAGAGAAGGAGAAGGGATGATTTACGGACAGGGAGTAAATGACTCAAGAATGTTGGGCAGTTGTAAAATATAACTCTGAAAGTGTAGTTGGAAATATCCCGATGAAGATAAAAAGAGTAACATGATCAAAGAAACCAACAGTTGTCCACACTTTTCAACATTTACCTGGTGAAAAACTGCTGGGAAAGACAGTCTCACATGCAGTCTTTCAACCTCCTCTCTGCCACATAAGAACGCACCTTGCATCTGAACACTCCCTTACCAAGAGATAAAGAGCCCACTGCCTGTGTCAAGCTGATCGCCTTGGGTGGGAAAATCTTTTCCTGTTTCAGTCTTAATAAGCATTTGTACTCCTTTGTTCTGCCTAAGCAAGTGTGTCAGTGACCTTTAGCCACACCCCCAACTCTCAGTATGTCAGACTCCACAGGTTGGAGTCCTTCTGCTACGTCACAAGAGGTGTGCATGCAGGCTGTTGGGAGTCAGGAGTGGGGACCCACTGGGGGATCAACACACACCACTGGAGCTGGTCTTGCTCAGCCTCTTCTCTATGTGGATAAAAGCATTGTTCCATCCAGTGCTCGACCACATTGTGTTTTCCTTGGTGACTCTGATACCGAGATGCAGCGGGCAGAAGTGTTTGGACTTGTACTCCTGGTGGTTGGCACAGTGGTGTCTTTGCTCTCCTCCATGTAGGTGGCATTGGGAACTGATGCCGGCTGTTCTGCTCTACAAAGGTCTATCATGTTATTTTATCCTGAATCTGTCCCGTTGAACATTTTTATAGATAATTTTGATGAAGAAGAAGAAAGCCTAAATATGAAATTAGGAAATAGTGCCTGAAAATGATTGAATGCACTTTGAATAGTAATCAGTGTCTAATTTATTAAGGTAGATTGAAATTAAAGATTCAAAAAGGACTAGAGGTAAAATTAACAAAAATAAATATAAAATTCTGGCCTCCTGTTTCCTACAGCATGATGTATCAGGGAACTGGAGTGATATTCCATTTAAAATAACTAAAAATGGTATGTAAGTTTTTGAAAATATCTTCATAAATGCTTGTATAAGCTGGCAAAACCACCCAGACCAAAAACAGGTAGAGCGCTGAATCTGGCTTTCATTTTGAGGGCATATGTCAAGCCAAGTAAATCTGAACATTGGTTTTTACAAGTTTTCAGGCCTGAGGGGATAAGGAAAAAAAACCCCAGAACCTGCTTTTCCTACTAGAAAAGTGATAGAGCTGAGCTATTTGCTCACCAATTTAGTTTCTTTTTTAAAACACAATGGAAGACAATATTTCCCCACCTCTCTTGAGTTAGGTAGAAGTCATGCAGCTGAATTCTGGCCAATGTGATGTGAATGAAAGTGTCATATATTTTTTGTAGGCCAGACTGTAACATGGTTCTTCTCCTTTCAACAGGTACTGTGGCTATGTGTTCATGATATCAGTGCCCCAGTTTTGAATGTAATTGGATCACTGACTCAATGCACAGGCAAGAGCCACCCAGGAGAGTTGTGATTCTCCTTAATACATCCTTAAATATCTCTGATTTTAATGTTCTCACTTTTCATGCGAAGTAATTGAGTTTCAGGTCCCCTAAGACTCTTCTAGACCTAAAGTTTTATGATTTTTTTTTCTAAACACATTATGAAAAATTTGAAGATAGGAATGATGTTTTGTTTCATACTAATGTGTAAACTACCTTGTATGACATCTGGCATAAGATAGGCACTTAGTATAGTTTGAATGAATTAGTGAACAAATGATTCCAAAACTGCTTTTCCTGGCAAAAGTGTCCTCTGTAGCAACTATCCTTACTTTTAGTCAAAATTTGATTCTTTCAGTGTTGCCATCTTATTTAGGCACAGGTTTTTAGAAAACTAATCATTGAACAAATTCACGCTCCAGAATAATGATATGAACCCAACAGGCGGATTGATATTCAGATGCTATGCACCGGTATCACTTACACAAGTTGTTGAAGTATTGAAAATTCCTGTAACATTTCATAAATATCTGAAGGTCCAAAAACCCTCCAGAATGCCCACCCTCACAACCTATTGGCCATCTTTGCCAAGGTTTCTACAGGTTCCAAAAATTTTACCATTCTTATTTTTCATTATTTCTCAATACCTGTGTAGTCTCAGGGATGGGCCTAATGATCTACCTCTTAGACGAAACTTGAATTTGTATATTCATGGTCAACTTCTTTTCTCTCTGACTTCCTTTATTCAGTTATTCACCAAAGTCTCTTAATTCCTTTTTCTAAATATTTCTTGAATTGGTTCTCTTTCTTCATTCGCACTGTCACACATAGGATGATTCAGCTATTCTGAACTGTATAAAATTCCCCAGCACGCCCTGTTTTCTCATGCCCTTGCATATTCTATTTCTCCTCAGAGGATGCCTTTATTAGCCTCAACACTCTCTTCTGTCTTACAGATGCCCCCTACTTATCATTTTATACTCCATTCATCAGTCACCCTTTTGTGGATCTGTCCTGACTCCTGCTTTCCCCTGGAGAGTCACTACATCTCTATTATTGCACTTAACACATTTTACTGTAATACATTCTGAACGGAGCTAAAATATCCCAGACTTCAAAGCAGTCTATCAAGAAAGCTTACTGTAATGATAGTGCAACTGAACAGTTTGCCAACAATTCATTCAGGTATTCAAATAGCCCAGTAAGGTGACATAGGGATTAGTCTGAATAATGAGAGCTAGAAAAATACTGGAGATGTGTGTACAAACAATAGAGAAGAGAGCGGTGAGCAAGTTTAGGAAATTTAAATGGCTTCATGTGGCCAGAGCCTAGGATACAAAGGGGAAAGGCAAAATGTAAGTGTGGAGAACAACACAGAGACTTCACCTGAAGATACTTGTAAGAAAAATTAAAGATGCTGGACGTTTTTAATTGTGTCTGAAAGAGGTAAGGAATTATTAATATGTTTTGTTAGCAGGGAAGTGATAAGATCCAATCTGCCTTCTAGAAGTATTACTCAGGCAGTGAGTGTAGTGTTGGGATAAATTGAAAGGGCATGATAACAGGAGCAAAGAGCAATAATCCAGGTCAGATAGATGGGTGAGTGCTCAAAAATCGTGGAGGATAGAAAGGGGAGGACTCGAAGGATCTTAAGAGGTAGCATTGACAGAACGTGGTGTTTGATTGGATGTGGAGACTGAAATAGAGGAAGGGATTAGGATAAGCTGGAGATTCTGGCTTGGATGATTGGATCTAACAGAGCTATTAACTAAAATGGGAGAAACAGAGAAAAATATTTTGACAAGGCTGGGTGTGGGTAGGTAATTATTTTGATTTAGAGCTAGTAATTTTGAGAGGTATACAGGGATGCAAGGGGAGATTTGCAGCAGTTAGTTGAACGTATGAACTTAAAACATAGACAAAACATAGACATTCTTGGTCTGGGTAGATAGGTTTGAATCTCCTCAGCCTATCAGCCGTAATTAAAGCAACACTCTACCTTTGCCTTACTGATTACTAAGGATGGATGAAAGCAAAAGGAACCATGGTCACCCTACTTACCCTTTGTTTCTATGTCATAATTTTCAGCACAAGTAGTTAGCTAATAGAAGGAAGTAACACAAGTAAGAAAGCTATGATAGGGTTCCTCAGTCATCCTCTGTCTTCTGTGTTTCTTAGGATGCTTTCTATTTGCATTTGAAGCAAATTCTGGTTCAAATGGAAAGCCTTTCAGGGCTGTCAGTACCCCTGCTTATTCAGTCATGGATGTAATACACTTACCTTGTACTCACTTTGCAACTTGCTGAAGTCCCGTGTTCCATGGGTACACCAGAATTACTATGTTCATGGGGTATGGCAAATGTTACATGAGGACAGGGCAACAAGGAATGATGGATACATATATCACACGTTTATGCTTTGCTCAAGCTCATGCTTCATTGTCCCATCAGATGTCATTTATAAAACCCAAGTTCAAACATAAAATTATTAAAATTTCAAGACAGAGTATTAAACTAAACACAGGGCCTTTCTGAGTATGGGGGCACATGAGACCGCACAGGTTGTATGCCCGTGAAGCTGGCCCTGTGTATAATCTCTTATCACATGGCTTCAGCCTATAACACGGTGTCTCAACTTGGAGGTCATTTGGCTGACCAATGTTTACCAGTAGGAGAAATGGCAATAATTATGAAGATACATGGTAATAATAGTGTGGAAAAAATGTCACCCCTCTTACTTGTCTCTTCAGTTGTGTTCTTAGTGTTATCTTTAGCCATAAAGAAAACTATATATTAATAAATATAAAGTAGTCATCCTCTGTTACACACCTTTATCATTCACCAAGAATTTTCTTTAACATGGGATTGAAGGATGTCAGTTTTGTCTTGATTTTGGTTTTTTACCTTTGACTCACACTTTGTGAGTCACATTCCTTCTATGGGCTTTTCTGCCACTAGAGGGAAAAATAATTTGTGTTCTGTGCAATTCATTATGCAGGGGCCAGGGAAAGATAGAGAATAATGTATGTTTGTATAGAGAGATGAAGGAGCAATTGATCCTTCATGAGATGTTTTATCATTTTAGATTTATCCTGATATGTGCCTCTTTATACATGGAAATTTTTTGAAATAGATGAAGGCTCCAACAGTACCATTATCTAAATCTGTATTTGCTTCTGTCATTGTCACATAATAGTTTTTCATTTACTGGGTTGCTGAGGAGAAGGTTGAATCAGTTTACTAGGGCCAGATGCATATGTGGCTTTTATATATCTTTCAGAGTTCCTACTGTACTATCGTACATTGCAGAAAAGATATTTCCATATCTAAGTCATATTTGCATTTTTTTGTAATTCTGAACTTTTATTCCCTGTTAAATAAACATCTATGAATATAGCCATACACCATCTACCAGCTCTAGAGTTATAATTCGGAAAAGCAAATATTTGTCCCCACATCTTTGGCAGAATATAGGGATATAGGTAGTTTATTTTATAAAGTGTAAAAATTTCTTCCTCTGTGTCTTGGACTAGACATAAATTTTGTACAAACTGAATAAAGAGTTTTAAACACACAGATTTGCCAACCAACAGATGACTTGAAAAGGCTATATGTGAATTAAATTTAAGAAATGAA
Source organism: Balaenoptera ricei (assembly GCF_028023285.1). Lineage (NCBI taxonomy): Eukaryota > Metazoa > Chordata > Mammalia > Artiodactyla > Balaenopteridae > Balaenoptera > Balaenoptera ricei. Next base: position 13,447,342 of record NC_082643.1, read on the forward strand.
TATGAGCAATTTTTATACTATCAATACAATATTAGTGAATGAGACCTCAATACATATGTTTTTGAAAAATATCATTAAGTATTTTCCTTTTTTATTCTCTAATGAGACATAAAGACATTCTTTCATACTGCAACTCTTTCTAGTTGCATTTTATATAACTATTTTTTGGTAATTAATATAAATATAGATGAGCATACACACTCACTCACATTTTAGTGACCTTCCTGAAAACATGGAATTAAAACAGAAGTGAGCACTCCAAATGATAATTGCAGATTTCTTTCATTCTAAGACTTTTTCAAAAGAATAATTTTCTCTGAAATTGGAATACATTTTACATATTTGTATATATTTAAGATAGTATATTTCCTTGAAAAGCTTTTATTAAATGGATAATGTGTTTTACAAGCAAAGGTTCCTTAAAACTGAGGGAATACAAAAATAGCTAAGACCTAAAGGTGAATTTACATGATCCAGGCATTGTGTGTGACATATTTTTCAGAAATTATCTCATTTGATTTTCAGATATTATGAGGTAGGAATTATTTTTATCACCACTTCCACTATGAGAAAACTGAGACTTACAGGAATGTCCAAGATAATGGTGCCATTAAGTTGAGCTTAGGCATCATTCCAGACTGACTTCATATATTACATTCAAAAACCACTCTCCTGTTTTGCTTTGGTACAAAGATCAATTGGCTGTTATTCTCTCCTGAAAGAATTGCACTATATAATTACTTGGCAACAATATTTTAATGATACCACCTGTTTGTGGGTTTTTTTTCCCCCCCAGCTAGTGGCTGAGCCCATGTCTAAATAAAATCACTCCCTGCAAGCTGTGTTTAATTCTCTGGCAGTTGCTTGTTCTCCACCTACACAGTAGGAAAGAGTGAAATGGCTGGAGGAAATGGATAATTGCACTTGAACCGGTCAAATTACTAAAGAATCGATAAGGCTGTCTCTGTCAGGTTATTGACTAGGAGGCTCATCTAAGCCCACAACTTTACTTCTTGCCAATATTTCAAGGAATACTAGAGGCAGGACTATCTGCAGAACCTAAGGATCTTTGTAGCGGTGAGGGAAGTGACTCAGGATTATTCTATTACAGTTGATTGTTTTCGAACACTCTGGTCATTTTATTGTATTAAAGGTGTGATGCTCCTTCATTATGTCTTTTCTGTCTCTACTGCTTTTGGAAAGGAATCCAGTATGAACAATTTGCCCTTTCCTGTACAGCTTAATTTACCTTACTTACCAATTTTATAGCAGGTTGATACGGTAAAAGAAAGACTATTAATACCGAAGAGGATTAGCCACATTGAGACTTGGAGAAGACTAATTTTTTAATTTCATATTTTTTATTCTAAACACTTAAGTCAAGTATTTGTTTGTTTTCTGTGTTTAACACACTACCTAGGGATTAAATTCTTATCACAGGCATCTTCTATTTGGCATCACCAGTACAAATAATTAGGTGCTGCTGATAAAATTGAATTTCGAGTTACAAAAACAAAATGACCTGTGAGGAAAAAGTAGGATAATTGTACAAAAATAAGTAGAATTAGTTATATTATTACTTTAAATTATATAGTGATTTATATAATATAGTGCTATATTATATAATAATATAAATGCTATAAATAATATAAATATAAATATATAAATGCTATAGCCATTTTATTATTAAAAAGTTTAAAAAATTGTACAATTTGATATGTATTCTCATTCTCATAGTAATTAGTCACAATTCAGTTGTTATCCCAGTTAACAGAATGTGTTTGAGCTTAATTATTCAGTGTGGAATGAGAATAGAATGAGTATTCTGTAGCTAAGAGGATATACAGATAATCTTTGACACATTTTGCCAAAATTAATCACTGCTAGATAAAATACATATTCTTTTTCTACATGGGAAAACTGTATGATCATTGTTATTTGGGTTGACAAGTAAGGAAACAAAAAGTATAATGCAAGTCATTTTGTTTAATAATTAATATTAAAGAGGTAAAAATCATTGAATACGTAAGGCAAAGTTACATTTGAAAAATCCCAAGTGAAAAATACAAAAAAGAAAGTTCTTTAGGTTGTATTGTCTTAAAAAAAGAAGTTTGTTTTCTTTAAAAGACAAAAAAACCAAAACAACAATAGCTGAGTCTACTGTAATTTTTGTTCCCTTTACCATCCTGAATCCAATTTCTCTGAATGATGACAATGCTAGAAAATTGTGCTGTCAGGGAAGTTAGTGTTTTATGACCTTCAACTCTCCTTTTTTACCCCTGGATTTTGGTAAGGTATACTCCACCTCTCCTCCAGGAATCCATAGCCCTCATAAAGATTCCAGGACACCCCTTTAGGGTGACTCCATTTTATTGTCTCCAATTAGGATATTTATCAGCCCTCTTTAGTGAAATAAAATATCATGGACTTATTCTGGATCTTGTAGGGATCTCTCCTCTGACAGAAGCTGTTAATAAACTGTGTACTCATAACTTAATGTGCATGAGTGTGGGCCATGGCCCAGATATCAGCCTCACCTGGGAACTTGCAAGAAATGCACATCCTTGGGCTCCAACTTGATCTATTGAACCTGAATCTTCAGTTTAACAAGATCCTTAGGTGATGTCTATACACATTAAAATTTAAGAAATACTGTTGGGCTACACCAAAATGGTAACACTGCTAAATGGCTGAGAAGAAAATCCCCCAGCTGTAAAAACCGTCTCAGTCCAAAGAAAGGATTCATATGCTAGCAGTATCAGGTGCCATGGCGGGACAGCCTGTGAGGGAAATATTATGGGGCAGCTAAGGCTAATGGCTATTTTGGGAACTGCAGCACTAGTATATTGAATAGTTACCATTTTCTTAGTCTTTACAAAAATTTCTCCTTATTTTACAGGGAAAAGTTCACATGGCAAGGCAAAAGTTAAAAGAAGAGTACAACCATTTTGCAATTGAGGAAGGGAGGGAGGCAATGAGAGAGAGAGACATTTTTTAAGCACAGCAGAACTTTTGACCTCTTAGAAATAATATAATATAGGTATATCTTTGCCTTTAACTTCTGAGGTTAGAGCAGAAACCTAATTTTTCACCTTTAGTCATGTATTTGACCTTTCCTGAATTTCTTCACATCCTTCATCATTATTGGAGTTTAGAAATGAGCATAGCTCACTGCTTTCCGAGGGAAGACTTTGCCGTATGGAAGAAATTTGAGTTCCCAATTACTAAATTCTTTTTATGCCTTATTTTTTATTATAGCTGTGTCCTAACTATGTAGTGGTTAAATACTTAGCTACACATGGGAATTTATATGTTTAACAACTTACCAGGTGATTAGGACTTACGTGGTCCTTGGTCTATACACCTTGAAATGCTGTGAAGACTAATCACTAGATTCATTCCTAAGATTTTGGAGGTAAAAAACAAAACAAAAATAATGTGTAAATCATGTTTTTTATGTTACTGAAACTTTGTTGTCTATCTGCAACTCCAGTTTACATTATAGGTTTTGTTTTTAAAGTTGTAGTAATAAATTCCACCTTTTTGCAATGTTAGTAGGGTAAATTGTACTTACTAAGGTTGAAAAATGTTTGTCTTCACCAATTCTTCCCTTCCTTCCTTGAAGTTTTTCGCATTTATACCTATAGTTATTTGTAGTTCTTTTAAAATTATTTTTTAAAAACTGCCTTAGTATTAGCTTTTAAGACATTTCAATTTTTATTTTGCCTATGACAGCAATTTAACTAACTTCTAATATATTTTGGTAGAATAATCTTCCTAGCATTTCTAGGGAAGATTTACAATACTTTAAGTTTTCTTTGCAACAGGCTTGTTGGTATTTTTCTCATGATGACTATGTTAGCACCCTCATAATAGAAAATAACTCATTTCAAGTAAGCCCTCCTTATTTTTTGTCGATTTAAAAAATTTGGTCTCTAAATACTCCAGAAAAAACAAAAACACAAAACCTTAGGCAGACTGATAAAGGAACAATTTTATCAGAACTGTAAAGTAACCATTTTATCACGTATAAACACTGAATATAAAGGCAGTATTTCATGAAATTTTATTTATTTACATATATTTCTTTTGGAAGTATTGGTTAACTAAATCAGTAACAACTTTGGATCCTTTCTCTTGTGACATAGAAACTCCTTTAAAATATAAGAAACATGCCAGCTTACCAAACAGTAGTTTCTTCAACGTGTTGAAATTTAAACACGTGTTAGAAGAATAGAAATTCTGTGCTTCAGCTTATGAACTTTCTGCTTGTGTTTTCTTTAAATGGTTGTGTGTGTTTGTATATTCCTTTTAACTTATTTTTATGGTCTTTAAAAGTACTGCCTGTAGACATAGAAACCCGTAGTTTATTATTATGCAGCTGGACTAATGAATTTATTTAATGGGTGCACCCTCAACCTTGTATTATTTTGTCTGTTACACATAAGCCTTGCCTTTAGAACTCCTTAAAATGTTTTAACATTTAACATTCACTGTCTGGAAAAGGCTACACTAGAAAGAATGATAACTTTACCAGTAATTAGGAAGATGAAAGAATTTGAAAGGAAATATGAGGAGTTCCATCTTCATCATGGTCAGATAAGAAAGCTGATGGAACAGCCAAAAGGCAATATGAGACAGCTCAAGACACTAATATTGAATGCTGGGCAAAGATTAAACGAAGAGAAAAGAGAAGGGCTAGGATTCATTCACACTGGCCCACACAGGGATAAAACTACTTATTGCATTTTCCAGAGCACAAGACTTTTAGCAGCTCTTTTGAAGCTGGTGCTTTCTGTTTAATAAATTCACTTTAAAATCATCTGGGAGGGATTCTTTCATCAAAAATATCCAATTTTTGAAAAATATACACTCTTTTGACTTCTATGTTGTAAACAAATGTTTTAGGACTAATGTTAACACTTTTCAATCAAGATGTATAATCTAAATTTGTACACAGAGTATATGTGAATTTATATGCTCAACAGTGTGATTCCATTTTCTCTGTTAAATTTTTTATATGTATTCATCTAAAAATATGCTGGAAGCATATAGACCAAAATATCAACAGTGGTTATCTCAAGGTAGTAAGATTAGGAATAACTTTTTTATCTTCCTCTTTTGCTTTACTTAAACAAGTATTTAATAAAGAAAAAAATTCAATATAAGATATTTTGAAAAAGAGAAATAGAAGCAATTCAAAATAAATATTTCTTATGACTTTATGTTTTTGATGAGAGGGGCTGTCCATTAAATTTTTGGCCAAAGGAAGTAAAACCACATGACATTTTAATTGCCTGAAAGGTTATCATGCTAACTTCACTAGTAGTAGCTATCTACTCCTCTGGAGTAGCTCTGGAAAATAAATTTGGGCAGAAAGAGTAGACTACGACTAAATATCTAGGCTATTTGCCAGTGTGCCTTTAACATGTCTGGTACTGGAAATAATGTAAGAATTGAGTTGAGGTGGCCAGCAAGGACACACAAAGTGAATGATGCAGATTTGAGATTGAGATCGACGTTATGCCATGGAATAAGGATCCCTACTTATATAATTGCCTCTTTCCTACTCCTCACCACACACTGTCTTGTAATTACTTAGTTATCTGTATTTACCTATAGATTATAAGTTCATCAGGTGGAAATTTGGGTTTGTCTACTGTACCTAGCATATAGTAGGGCCTCAATATATTCTGACTAAATGAGAGGTGAGTGAGAGATGAAAAACCAAGCTCAGATCAAGGAGGGCAATTTAGAAAAGAAAATAAATGGGAAAAAATTAGAGAACGTGGATGGCTCAACAGAAATTATAATGAGGCAGCATAAACAGTTTTTAAGGGCATGATTTTTAGACAGAGATAACCCGGATATGATTCTACTCCTCATGAGAGAGAAGAGCAAATCTAATAGGTTAAAATGACTAAGAACTGCAGCACTGAGTAGTGGCATGAGAAAAGTCTCTAAGCTTTATTACAAGGCAAATTAAACTCAGAATATAACAAGTCTTACTCTTCGGAATAATTTTTTAAAAGTACAGCTGAGATAATCATAAAATATGCAGTTTTTTTTTTTCTTTAATTTAGGAGCAAACCTAGGACCTTTAAAAATTTATGCTTCTCTGATTTTGCCCTCCCTAAATTAGTCTAGAAATAAGGTTAGAGAGAAGTTAGATTTTATTATACTCTATGTTGACTTTAATAATGTCAAAAGGATTGTAGGGAAAAAAGAAAATATTGGTTATCCTTGATTGAGGAATCTAGCTTTGGGACAAAGTGATGAAATCTAGCTTTGGGAGGAAAGTGATTGAGCTTTCAGTTTCAGTTTTAGAAAAACAGAGAGAAAAGACAGAGTGATTTTTGTTTCTGTTGCCAGAACACAAAGACTTCCATGACAATTGGAGTAGATAAAGGTAGCTTCGACTGCTGTGCTCTAATTCACATGTGCCTCTGATATTGATGTGTTCAGGAAAGTAATTATTTAGAAAGTAGATGTAGAACTTTTTTCTTGAGAGACAACATGACATGAGTTGAGAGTGTGGGCAGTGTTATTTCACATACCATCGTTCAAATCCTTGCTTAGCAGAAGACCCTGGACAAGTTTTTTTTGTAACTTCTCTGAAGGCTGTTTCTTCATCTGGAAGATAGATAGAGATAATAACTTCGTCATATAATTGTTGGGATGATTAAATGAGGTAATTCCTAGAAAAGGGCTTCACACAGTGCCTGATACATAGCAAGTACAAAGAAATAAAAGCTATTTTGTTTTTGTTATTTTTTTTTATGATTATCTAGGAAGATACTGATCATGCAGATCTGCATTAACTGTTAGTCCTAAGGCCTGACAACTTACTACAGTCAGAGGAAGCAGAGAGGAAAATGAGAGGGCCACATCTTAGTAGGTTGTGGTCTTTTCCTATAAATTCTTATTGCAAAGAAAAGGTAAGACCAGGAACATGGGAAGAAACACTGAATATAGTCAATGACTGGCTTTTTAAGAAGAGTGAAGGACCTCTAAGGCTATAAAATGAATCTAAGACTAAGGGTAGAAGAGATCTTGGAATCTTCATCATTTACCTCTCCCCACTTTTCTTTTGAGTGTCTTACAGTAGTGAAACTGGGGTAAATGACAAAGAAGGAACTGTTGATGGCAGAGAAACAGAACTGGGAAACGTGGTGTGCCTGTTAAATGATTTCCAAACGAGCTTGCCTAAGAGCGCAGCCCCGGTGAAGAAAGCATAAAGCAGATTGTTTTAGTTTTGTGCAAATCCCCTCTCTGGGTGTCTGCTCTTTCCTCTCAGAGCTGAGCCCTATTAACAAGTGGTAGCAGCCTAACATGAATGAAAATTCTACAATTAAAATTACTGTCTTTAATTAAAAATATTGTGTAGACAGGAGGCAGTTGTTAAAACTTGGAAGACTGATGGATACTCAAAACCACCTATTAGAACCACACATAGGAAGCAGAACCTTAAACACTTAAAATTAGAGGAATGTCATTTGCATTTGCTCAACAAATATTGTATTGAATGTCTATACTCATAATACTGGAAGTGGAGTATACCAGCAAAGTAAAGGTGCTTTTATTGAAAAGTGTTAAAACATATGGTATAAGCAATTACAAAATAGGACAATATGCAGTAAAATGCTAATTGTAGGTTTTAGATGAAAAGAGGAAGTGAAAGGTGAGTAAGATGCATACAGGCTACTGCCTTCTTGATTGTTCACATTGAAGGAGATAGAATTGGAGCTTTAAACACTAACATAGATAAATAAAGATAAACAGAAAAAAATTATAGTAGAGTGTAATTTGTTAGCTAAACATTTCAATGTCAATCTACTGTGTTTCTTTTAAAAATTATTTGCTATTTATTTTTATTGGGTATAGGTGATATACAATATTATATAAGTTTTAGGTGTACAACATAGTGATTCACAGTGCTTAAAGGTTATACTCCATTTCTAGTTATTATAAAATATTGGCTATATTCCTGGTGCTGTATATCCTTATAGCTTATTTATTTTATTCATAGTAGTTTGTACCTCTTAATACCCTACCCCCATTGTGCCCCTACCGCCTTCCCTCTTCCCACTGGTAAACACTAATTTGTTTTCTACATCTGTGAGTCTGTTTCTTTTTTGTTATATACATTTGTTTGTTTTATTTTTTAGATTCCGCATATAACTGATAACATACACTATTTCTCTTTCTCTGATTTATTTCAATAAGCATAATACCCTCCAAGTTCATCCATGTTGTTGCAAATGGCAAGAGTTCATTCTTTTTTATGGCTGAGTAGTATTCCATTGTGTGTGCATATGTGTGTGTGTATGTGTGTGTGTATATATATATATATATATATACCACATCTTCTTTATCCATTCATCTGCTGATGGACACTTAGGTTGGTTCCATATCTTGGTTATGGTAAATAATGCTGCTATGAACATTCATGTACATATATATTTTCAAATTAATGTTTTTATTTTCTTCAGATATATACCAGGAATGGAATTGTTGCATCATATGGTAGTTCTATTTTTAGTTTTTTGAGGACCCACCATACTGTTTGTTTTCTACAGTGGCTGCACCAATTTACATTCCCACCAGCAGTACACAGGGTTCCCTTTTCTCCACATCCTTGCCAGCATTTTTTATTTGTAGCATTTTTGATGATAGCCATTCTGACAGGTGTGAGGTGATATCTCACCGTGGTTCTGATATGCCTTTCTGTGATGATTAATGGATGCAGGCACATGAAAAGATGCTCAATCTACTGTGTTTCTTATGCTGCAAACACTGGAAAGCTAAAAACATACATTTCCCCCGACCTCCCACATCTAAGGTGGGAGGAAGGTGTTAAAGCAACTAGTTTGCTATCCTTTCACTCCCTTCACTAGAAGAATACACCTGGGAGAAAGAAAAGGCAGGTGACCCGCATGTATTATCCTTGCCACCTGGGCCTCCAGGTAAACAGAAGAAGGATATGTGCTAGGAATAATAGGAAGAACCTTACCTCTGAAATGCTCTCAGCATGATGTCCTGGCTAAGGATCCTATAACTCTAGTAAATATAAACCTGCATCTGTACAGCATGACAATCTGTAAGGAATAGAACTATCTGGGTTATAAAAAGAAGATGTTTCAGAACTTATACACTCACTGCTGTGTGTGGACCTGCAAGCCTTTACTTAGAGACCTTATCTATTTTGACCAGAGGTTCTTCTCTGACATGGGAAGGAAGGACCTGGACAGTGGCCCTAGATGTCCAGTTCTCTCTCTGCATGGTCTGAGGCTTTTCATTGCCCGTTTCCTTAAAATTATACTAGTTTACTACTGAATAATGTCTCTGATTCATGTGAGTCTGATTTGACAATCCAATCCAGTGTGTTAACTCATAGGGTGCTAGATAATTTGGATTCCACTAATCAGATGTTCTTTCATGAGACTTCAATTTGGAATTCAAATAAATTGAGAGAGGGGCAGAGCTTGGACAATATCCATTTACCACTGCAACTAATCTGACCAAGGTGTGTTTATGTATATGCATAGTGGGGGCATAAATCATGGATGCATTTCATAAGAGACACAATAAAAGTAAAAGCAAGACGAGAAAATAACATTAAGGAGGGAACATAAAGTTTGCCTGAATTCTTTTTCTGAGACACAGCCAGCAATTATTGCTTTTCATTATTTTAAAAGAAATTCTGTGACATACTTGAATTGCTTCAATGACAAAGATTCGTACTTTAGAGGCACCTGATTCCTCTTTTGATGGCTGTAATTATATTGATATAGATCAGTCTCCAAACGGATTCCATCCATCACCCTGCTCCTTGGTACTAATTTTTATTTTGAATTTAAAGTGTTTGAAGACAGCCATCAAATCTGTCTGAGTCTGCTGGTCTCTTGTTTTTTGTTTTTTTTTTAAAGTTTTTCAGTCATTCTCCATAACATTGTCTAAAATTCCATTTTCCAACCTTAGTGCTCTTCTCTGAACATGTTTCAGTTAGTGTAGGTTCCTCTTTGATAATAGATCCAGGTTTTTATACACCACCGCCACCACCAACAGTGAATGCAAGGGAAGGGAATAAACAATAGAGAGATGGAGGACAAGCCTATAGATTAAAAGAGATTTTAAAAAATCTAACACAGAGCAAAGCATGTACCTTATTTGGGTACTGATTCAAACAAATGAACTCTAACAATTAATTTATGTGTCTTAGGAGTTATCTGAAAATTTGAACATTTACTCAAAATTTGATGATATGAAGAAATTATTATTAATTATTTCTAGGTATGATTTTGGTATTGGGATTATTTTTAGAAGTGCTAATGTTTTAGAAATGCATTTTGATTGTAAGTATCACAAAACATCTAGCCAACAGCTAATTTTGTAAATAATTTAATGCCATATTATAGTAATATCAGCTGGGAATAACTTGCCTCTAATCTGAATTTTGGCATCCATAATGTGGTTTCATGTACCAACATAATGCAAATTAATTTGACCTCATGATTACTTTTTCGCCAAAAAAAAAAAAAAAAAAAGAAAAGAAATGCATTTTGAAAAAATTGTGAATGAAATGATACGATGTCTGGGCTTTGTTTCATGTAATTCATGGTGGTGAGTGCATGAGTATACTCACATGATCAAGACTGCCATGAATAGATATTTGGTGAAGCTGAGTGAGGGATATGTGAGGGCTTAGTTAATATATAGTCAACTTTTGTAAGTGTTTGAAATTCACCATAAGAAAAAGCATCATTCAAAAGTTTCCAATTAAATTTAGTTTCATAAGTACAGTTTGCTTCAGTTGATTTTATCATCCCACAAATATGTGTACGTGTATGTATTTAGCCAGCCAAAAGAGTAAACCGACAGATAAGCAAAATGTGATCACTAACAGTAGGATGCATTATTGATGGTGAATCACAGAATTTAATGAGTTAATTTATTTACATAACTAATACATAACAAACATCTCTTTTAAAAATTAACCTTAAATACAGGCAATTAGAGTGACTGTTTTAACTATTTCTTTGCTACTTGTGAAGAAAAATAGATTCTTCAGCTTAAACTTAGGGTCTTATAGAGAAAGTAGAGGGGAGGAGGAGAGAAAGAGATGACTGGATGTACTCATCTTTTAAGAAGTCAAATTTTAGGTGCATATTCTTACAAATATGATCACCAGGGCTGTTTCTTAAGTCTACACATTTTGTGGTATAAATGTGGTCTGTTGTACCCTGTGAAAGTTGCTTTGATTTGGCTCTGAGTAAAAGGACACTGGAGGGTAACAATTAAGAAAATAAAAAGCCCATATTATTTCATTTACCTTTTTTAGTTCTAGGTCAGTTTTCAAACTATAAAAACCAGAGTACCACATAAATATTCCTGAAGATGACTGGGGGATCATCTATAAGGACTATTTTCTGAAAAATACCCAAGTGAATACAAAGAACATGTAGTGTATTCATTCTTTGCAAGTTATATTGTTTCCCCAAGTGGTTTTCTTCATTACAAGGAAAAATACACACAGACACGCACACCCCCCTAAAATTTGCCGTGCCTGTAAAAAATATAGAAAAGATTTATTGTCTGCTTTTTGAGCACACTAACAAGAAGTGTATGTCTTTATTGTAATTTTACCCCCAGTTGAAATATGTCAATTATTTTGAAAAATATTTCTAATACTACCAATATTCCTCTGAAATTCATGTAAAGATGTCTGTGTATAACTTAACAATTGGACAACTGGGTCATAAATATGATATTCAGTCTTATCAAGATTGTATTTTAGTGTCGAGTGATTTCCTAAGTTTCTTATTTATATAATAGATTAACCTCAATGTATCCAATATTTAATTACTTTATATTTTCTCAGAAAGAATCAGGTATAGGCAAGTGCTAAATGTAGGGATATTATAGACTATAACACTCTACAAATGTAATGTTATTTCACATGATAAAATTTTTCAATAGGCTTTTATATCACTAATATAAATTTTTCAATTATTTATGCCTAAAAAGAATATTTTATCAGCATGTGTATATTGTCTATATAAAGAGCAAGCCTCTCTTAAAGCATCTTGTGTATCACAGAAGTAGAGGAGGTGTTATTTTTCAGCGATTGGATGTATAGTCAATACATTACAAGATTTAAGTTGATAAAACCTTTTATATGCTAAAAGCTCAATGTGCCCACTTGTACCTAATAGTTCACTCTGGCTTGAGCTTCTTGTACATTTTCAAAGGAAAATGGGCTCTGTTACTCTTCATCTACAGGCAAATCTCAGCTAAATATAATCACAGGGATCAAGAAAACAATCCAATTTGTTCCTGACTTAACTGTAACAATTCTCACTGAAGGAATCAAATGATTTTGAATGTTTTTTGTAAATACATAATATCTCACCATATTTAAGTGTGTTTAAGTCTGTATTATAACAGATTAAACATGAAAAGGAAAACAATGAAATTCTATTACTTTATTTTAAGTGGTATATAGAATCCTGCAAGCCAGTTTTACTTCTCGGCATTTTTCAACTACTTTAAAATATTATACCTTACAAGTTCATGGTTTTTAAAAGTTTAGAGTTTTTAACATGTATTATCTAATTTAATCCTCATGGCAACCTTGTATAGGGCTATGTTTAGCTGCAATAATTTGGTTTAAAGGAAAGAAAGCTTCACATAACCTACTTATTATTATCATGAGTCATGGAATCTAATTACAAGAAAGTCAGTCAGATCCCTGGTCATCTGGTGTTCCTCTGGGCTTGGGTTTGCATCACACTTACGCATCTGTCTCATTCTTCTTTCTGTTGGTACTTAGATAGGTATCCCTATAAGACACTTGACTCCTGCTTCACTATAATAGCAACTTCTTTTAGTTTTGTGTTTTGGAGGCACTGATCCTGTCCCAAACTCTACATGTCAAATTCTAGTGTCAACTAGGACCAGTTCCTGTATCATAAATCCAGTTCCCAGGAGAGAGAGAACGTGATTGGCTCAGCTTTGGGCAATTATCTTCAGCTTACATTCCTCCTCTGAATTAGTCTTACACGTTCAATTGCCAATTGCATACCTCCACTTTGATGTCTAATAAGCTTAAAAATGTGAAATGTCCATAGTCAAATGCCTGGTTTTTCTTGGGGTCATGTTTGATTTATCTCTGTTCTCGACACGTGTTTTTGATGGCCATCTCCAACCATCTCCTTCCTACGCACCCGTATCCAGTCCAATAACAAACCCATTTAGCTTTACTTCCCAATAACATCCAAATGTGATGGCTGCTCTGTCATTCAATCACTGTCATCCAAGTCAAACCGCCACGTTCTCTTGCCTGGATTATTCACTCTCCGCATCTGTCCATGCTCCCTACAGTCTCTTCTCCGGAAAGAAAGCAGGATCATCTTTTTAAAATTTGTCAGATCATGTCATTTCTCTGGTCAGGTTTCCTGTCTCACTTCTATTACAATCAAAATTATTTACAGTGTTCTACAAGGTTCTGTACTATCTGTACCCCACCTATTACCTTTCTGATCATAAAACCTTTTACTCTTTACCTTGTTTACTTGGCTCCAGCCACACTAACTGTGTGCTGTTCCTCACACATGTCGGGTACATTCTCAACTGTGTGGTTCTTCCTCCTGACTTGAATGTTCTTCCCTGAGATGTCTGTGTCACTCACTCTCTTGCTTCCTTCAAGTCTTTGCTTAAATGTCATCTTCTCAGTGAGGACTTTCCTGACCACCATATTTAAAACTGCAGTATGGAGGTTCTTTAAAAAACTAAAAATAGAATTACTATATGACCCAGCAATCCCACTACTGGGCATATACCCTGAGGAAACTATAATTCAAAAAGAGTCATGTACTGCAATGTTCATTGCAGCTCTATTTACAATGCCAGGATGTGGAAGCAACCTAAGTGTCTGAATGGATAAAGATGTGGCACATATATACAATGGAATATTACTCAGCCATAAAAAGGAATGAAATTGAGTTATTTGTAATGAGGTGGTTAAACCTAGAGTCTATCATACAGAGTGAAGTAAGTCAGAAAGAGAATAACAAAAACCGTATGCTAACACATATATATGGAATCTAAAAAAAAAAAAAAGGTTCTGAAGGACGTAGGGGCAGGACAGGAATAAAGATGCAGACATAGAGAATGGACTTGAGGACACGGGGAGGGGGAAGGGTAAGCTGGGACGAAGTGAGAGAGTGGCATGGACATATATACACTACCAAATGTAAAATAGATAGCTAGTGGGAAGCAGCCACATAGCACAGGGAGATCAGCTCAGTGCTTTGTGACCACCTAAAGTGTTGGGATAGGAAGGGTGGGAGGGAGACACAAGAGGGAGGGGATATGGGGATACATGTATACGTATAGCTGATTCACTTTGTTATACAGCAGAAACTAACAAAACACTGTAAAACAATTATACTCCAATAAAGATGTTAAAAAAAAACCCCAAAACTGCAATTTCTCTCCCAACATTCCTAAGCTTGCTTCATGCTTTAAATTTCTCCATAGCACTTATCCTTATCTGACATTGTATATATTTTTCTATGTGTTTATTTTCTCTATCTTCTTGACACCTCGCTAGACTGTAAGCTCTGTGAACACATGTATCTTTACCAGCTTTGTACTAAAATATTGCCTGGTAAATAAATGTTTGTTGAATGGTTATACTGGCCACTCAGATCCCATCAATGGAGACCTACGCAGTGGGAGACTATGGTAAGAGCAGGTTTACAATGATGGGGGTGTCAGGGCAGAAGAAAATAATTAGTATCTCTCATACAGGCATATAATGTTACCTTTTTCCAAAATAAAAGAAGCAATGCTCAATACTGCTTGGTAACTTGCTCAGGGTTATATAACTAATTAGTGGTAGAAAGAGAATTGAGTTTAAGTCCCGCACAATCTAGTTTGTAACTGTCAGTGGTCACATAGCCAAGTTTCACATGACCTGAGGTATGTTAGTAAAGAGTTCCAAGTTATCTCATTATATATAGTTCTGAAATTGATTTGTTAATTGGAAAATTACTGGATTCTCATTCAATTATGTCTTGGTGACTTACCTCCCAGCAGACTATTTAAGGCCATATACATTATCTCTCTGCTTAATGACACTATTACACAAATTTGGGCCAAATTGAGCCATGATATGTCTTCATGACCTCAGGTCTGTAGTTTTTCTCTTCATTTTAGAAGCTTAAAAACATATACCATATGAGCCTTTCAACTTAAATTCTCCTGAAGTTTCAATTTCAGCTGCCATGTTTTTAAATTTTGTGGTATTCAAAGAGCCTATTTAATGTCTGATGCTTTGTTGTCATTGATATTGATAGGGTGAGGCTGTCAGGTTGGGGACATTTACTATAGGGGGCATTTCTCATGAAAATAATGAGAGTTACTTTTGGAAAAGTATATATAATAAAAAACAAAAACAAAACTATAACACCAGTGGACTCACAGACTTGTGAATGGATTAATCCCAGAACAAATTTTAAAAAAATATTTGTATCTGTACTGCAGAAAGCAGACTGACGCTTTAAAGAAACTAAGTTAAGATAATAGGAAACTTTAATTGCACCAGGACCAAATGAGTCCCAGAAGAATTGATCCAAACTGCTAAAGTTTAGGGAAAATAAAGTTAACTGAAAATTAGATTGAAGATTTGAATTACATCTTAAAAAATACATTGTCTTATGCTCAGTTTTTTCAGTTCAGTGATTCACAACTGCTCTGCCAAGTTTCTCTCTCATAAGAAAACATCACTAATTATAAATGAGGTATTTTTCAGGCAGAAAATATTACTTTTCTATTCTTAAGAACATATTTTATTTTTTATATCAATGGCTCTATCAAAGAGTTAGAAGGAAAATTGTATTGCCCTAAAAACGAAGGCATAATTTTTTTATATATGTATAGATAGGTATGCTGGTTAGAGCCATTGATTTTCATAACGTATTGAGGAAACTACTTATAAAATTTCCTTTACCAAATTTCAAGGTCAGATTCAAGAAAGGCTTGTCAATTTATATTACGGTGAAAAAAAAAGTCTCTGTTCTCATTTTAAAGCACATACTATGTGTTTCGAACTGAGACTTTATTACAGAACATATTTGGGACTATAGTAGATTAAAAGTTAAGGTGTCTTTCTCTTCTTTCTTAGGAGCTGAAATTTAATTTCCCAGCTCATTTTATCTTAATTTTCTTTCTTCCTTCCAATCCTCACCCAGGAAGAAAGGAAGGAAGAAAGGAAGAAAAAGACATGGTAATCAAGAAAGGCAGAGCCCATGCTTACTTATAGATTTTAAACTTTGAGAAGTTTAGAACTGATGATAAAATGTAGAACTACCATGTTAGTATCTTACATAAAAACTGCAACTATCCTATTGTCATGCCTTGACTTATATAAAATTGGTCTTATTAGATTTTTCTAGGAATTTTTTGAATAAAGTTTTTATTTTGAGGTAATTAAATATTCACCTGTAATGGTAAGAAATAATACAGGTAATATATCATACCCTTCACCCAGTTTCTCCCAGTGGTAACATCTTGCATAACTATAGTACAATATTACAACTAAAATATTGACATTGATACAATCCATCAGCCTTATTCAGATTTCACCAGTTTTACATGCACTCATTTGTATGTGTGTCTACGTGTGTACATTTAATCAGTGCATTTATCACATGGATAGATTCATGTGACCACCAAGATAGTAAAGAGAGAACAGTTCCTTAAAAGGATCCTTTATACCACCCTATTATAGCCAGCCATTTCCCTCCTGCACACCACTCTAACTCTTGGCAAACACTAATTTGTTCTCCATCTCTATAATTTTATCATTTCAAGAATATTATATAAATGGAATCATATAGTATGTAATCTTTTGAGATTGGCTTTTTCTTTATTCAGCATAATTATCTGAAGAACCATCCAAGTTGTTCTATGGCCAAGTAGAATCCACGGTGCTATGGACTGAATTGTGTCCCCCACCAAATTTTTATGTTGAAGCTCTAACCCCAGGGTGACTATATCTATAAATATGGTCTTTATGAGAACATTAAGGTTAAATTAGTTTATGATGGTAGGGCTCTAATTCAGTAGGTCTGTGGCCTTATAAGAAAAGGAAGGGACAGAGAGATCTCTTTTTGTTTCTGCCATGTGAAGACACAGTGAGAAGGCAGCCAGGAAGAGAGGTCTCACCAGAACCAGCCAGGCGGGCACCCTGATCACAGCCTTCAGAATTGTGAGAAAATAATTTCTGTTGTTTAAGCCACTCAGCCTACAGTGTTTTGTTATGGCAGCCCAAGCTGATTAATACACATGGTATGGATATATCAGATTGTTTAACCCAGGGCCTCTGGTTGCTTCCAGTTTCCTAATGGCTAATGATGCTGAATATCTTTTCATGTGGGCCTTACTAGATTTTTTAAAACTATATTGAGCTATATTTAAAAAGCCTTATGGATTTTTTTTTCAAAGACATGCACTCAACAACTAAAATTTTTACTCCTTAAAGTTCATTTTTTATCCATAAAACTCCATGAAATTAAAATCTAAATTTTTTAGGCTCATAGAAAGTAGAATAGATACTTGAAATTATGAATGTCAGCAATCATTTTTATTTGGCTTTGGAATCACTTTTTATATGTTTTTGGAAATATGTTATCAGTGTAACAGTTCAGCTCAAGCATTTGCCATTCTGTAAAGTTTTCTACTTAGGAGGTGGCAAACTGCCCAGCACCCACTTTCATCCTGCAAAGGGAAAATAGCTTTTTAGGCTGACACTCAGCATCTGCATTAGGAATGGACCTTTTTCTCAGATAGTCCCAAGAAATCTTAAATTATGGCTTTGACTTTCAAATGTCTTCCTAGGTACCTGAAAAGTAAGTGTTAATAGCGGCCATAATAATTAGTTGCATAGAAGTAAGCTGTAATTAATTATTAAATAATCAACAATTAATAAGCAAATGAGTATTCAAGTAGAATATATGCTGCCAATAAGGGAAATTGATAACTGCAACCTTAATTAAAGAGAATAATCTAAATACTGTCAACTTGAAAGAAATATTTTCCAAATAAGCTGCACACTGGATAATTAGGAGCTGGTAATGATAAAAGATTTTTCCTCACTAATCTCATTTTGCTTACCTCCTTTTGTGTGCTAAGCCTAATGTAAAACAATTGTCCTAGAGCATAAATGAAAAGAACTGCTTTTCTTCAGTTTATTTGGGAATGCTATTTCATTCTGACTCAGAAGCAAAGTCTTATCAGATGAAAATAAAACATAAATTTAAAGTCTACCATTTCATATTTCTAATAGTAACATGGGGGAATGGCGCATGTTCTCTCTAGCAATATAGGCTTCTAGAGGCAAGAATTAAGGCAGCAAGTCCATTAAAGTTTCTAGAACATTTAGGGTGTAACCATAGTATATCTACCACAATCACTGAAACTTTGAAGGGGACATTTCATAGAAGAATTGAGCATTTCTGAGCACTGTTTTTGATGTCTGAGGGACAGTGGTACATATTTTAAATATTACTGTCCCTTCTTTATTGTTCTCTGTAGACTCTCTTGGAAGAAGCCCAATCTAACCCGGAATTCTGCATCCCATTTTAATTTTGCCTCTATGTTTACGTTATCTTGGAATTGGAAATATCTCATTTGTGTGTGAATTGACTAAACAAGGACAACAACAAAAAACTAATACTTATGGATAGCCTAACATGGCCCTGGGGTCTGCTTTTCGTCCTTTTCATGTGGTAGATTAATCCTTTGATCCTCACAACCACCTTGGAGAAGCATTCTGTGGATGAAGAAATTGAGGCTTAGAGTCATTGCTGAAGGTCACAGAGTAAAGATGTCAAGATTTAAACCCAAGCTTATCTGATTCTAGAGCAAAGGTGTTCCTCATTTTGTCATATTAGTCTTTCACAGTACTTCAGAAGCAAGACTCTAAATTAAATATTAATAGGAAAGTATTCATTGAGTACTGTAGATTCAGCATATAAATAAGCTCAGGGAACAATTAATTCCAGAGCATACTTCATCACCAACCAGTAGGTACATAGAGTCTGTCAAATTAAAACTAAGTGGTCAAAATACTTTTCTTTTGAAGTTTTGTCATGTTATCCATTTAAAATTGTCCTTGTTGCTTTATAATAAAAAGGGGCTTTTTTCTTCTCAACAATTAACCTGTAGTTTTAGCAACTGCAAGCACTTTAAATGTCCAGCTGTTTGTAGTGATTTATTAAATTTTTTTACAAGTGACTGCAATATCAGTCGTTTTCCTTAAAGTGTTTATCAAAGACCATAATTTTACTTTAAAAATTTTTGTTGTTTCAAATACCAACTTTTCTATTATGAACTCATTTAACAGTGTTATCCATTTTCAATCAATTCAGTATGCTCTTTTGACTTAGCTTTCAAATTGGAAAGGATTCCTTTTAAATATCCTTCTCTATTCTTTAGACAAAAGTCACTATTTAGTTAACAGATATGTGGGGTTATTGCCAAAATAGTCTACATAGCCTAAAAATATAAAGTGAACTACTACTCATTTTTAAACCTTGGTTATTCAATTCTTTACTCTCAGCTTGTACCTTTAATTTTCTCTCTCTATTGGCTCCTTTAAGTGTATAGATATATTCAGGTTTTACTCATCTTGAAAAATAAAAATATAAATAAATGAACGAATAACCCTTCCTTAAAGCTATGTCCTTCCAAAGCTTCTATCATAGCTCCCTCATTGCTAATTAGCCTTAAAGGGAAAGCTACTCCTCCTCCTTGTCAATCCCCATTCATTTTTCAACCCCTTGCAGTCTGGCTCTGCTCCCTGACCCCGAGGCCACTTCAGTATCGCCATGGTCAGTGGACAATTTAAGTTCTCATCTTACCCAACATTCTCTAGTACTCAGTACTGAGGACTGTTTTCTATACTTGATACTGACGTTGTTTCCCTTTTAAAAATTTCAAGCTGAAAATTTATTTTAATTTCTATTTGTGAGAAGAGAGGGAGAGAGAAAGAGACACAGTCATGCATGTGTGTGTCTGTGTGTTGGGGTCATTATATGAAATAGGTGTTTTTTAATCTTCTTCATGTTATTAACTAGTAAACACTATCTGCCTAGGACTTTATTATATCATTTTTGATTCTTAAGTTCTTATTTCTATAAAGTGGCTATGAGGGTTTGTGCAGGTAACCCAAAGTAACAAATAATCTACTTACTAATTTAAAGAGGCTGAATACCACTTGATGTATAAGTCAAGATTGCTTGCTCTTTTATTTAAACACATGTCAATAGTTTTGCTCTTTAGATATATGAAATTAAGTTGAGGTCAGGGCACTCGATAAAACAGAACAGGGAGAAAGACTGAAGGGTTTAGTAAAATTTAGCACTTTAACAAGGGCTTGGGAAGAGCCAGATCTGAGCTGGGAATCCTGTTGAGGCAGATAATAAAGAGGAAACAAATCTTTTGTTCAATTTTAAATTTCTGGATTTGTAACACTTTTTTGGCATAAATCAATTTGATATCTAATTCACAGATACTGTTGGATAGCACAGCAATTGAAGCCAGGGTAGATGGAAATTAAATCTAGTATTTCTTTTTTTCTTCATAGTAACTGTATCTTTTTTACAAAGGTCAGTAATAGCAATTTCATTTTGAGACTATAATATAGAAGGTAAAAAACTCAAATGAAATCTACAAATGTCACTTTCCCTGTTCATGTTTTGCCTCAATGTCTTGGAGAGTGAGAAATATTATGGTTTTTGAAAATCATTTGGATGATTGTGGACTAATGGTGTCCAGTATATTTAAGCACCAACTGGTGAATTATTTATCTCAAAGAAAATCATAGTCAGAACTCTAGTATGTGAAATAAATATAAAAACTAAATTCCATTACATGCTTATAGTGAATGAGGACTGTCCTAAGTACTTTGTACATATTATCACATTTAATCATCAAAACAACCTAATATGGTAAGAATTATTATGATGCCTAACTAATAGGCTAGAAATTTGAAGCTTAAAGGAATTAAGCATGTAATAACTAAGGATCCATAGATAATAAGTAGTAGATTTAGGTTTAATTCCAAACAGTACTGCTAATGTAAGAAGATAAATGTACATATCCTGGCAATGATGAGGGAACTGAAGCAAGACCTTGGGTGCCACTGGCCAGATCTGCCTTTTGGCCCTCACAGTACTTCCTAAGGAAATTCTAAGGACCCTCATCTCTAGTGTATTAAAAAAAAATCTGAATTTTCCATTCCACATGGTCGACTAAGTACTCCTCTCCCTACCAAGCATCAATTAAAATTATTTTAAAGGAAGACAAAAGACATACACACACCGCAACCATCACTCACCCACTTGCTCAGACCACAACTGAAAGAGCATCTTTGATGCTCCTCTTGCCTTCACACGGTCATATCTGATCCATCAACAAGTTCAATGTTTTTCTATCATCACATATATCCTGAGTATTATAACTGCTTATAACATTCCCTGCTACCACCTTAGTCTAAACCACAGTAATGTTTTTCACAAGCTGTTTCAATGGCCTCCTGAATGGTGTTCCTGCTTTTACTCTTGCCTCCTCTAGTTAATTCTTTAAACCTAGAATGGTCTTTAAAAAAATATGTCTTAACATTTCTTTCTCGTGCTCGAAACAGTCCAATGGTTTTTCGTCACACTGAGAGTAAAATTTTTCAGTCTCTACATGATCTGACACCAGCTTGACCTTACCTCCTACCTTCTTCCTTTTAGTCACTCTATTCCAAGTATCCTGGCCTGCTCTCTATTCCTCACAAGCCTATCCTATCCTCACAAGCCTTTGCACTTGACATTCCTTCTTTCTGGAACATCTGCATAGCTCACTTCGTCACTTCTTTCAGGCTTCTGCTCAATTATTGCCTCCTCAGCAGGTTTTCCTGACTCTTTTCTCTAATGTAACTCAGCTCCCTTCCCAACCCCTTGTTCTCTCTCTCTCTTTTTTTTCTATAGCACTTCTGTGCTGGTAATTTTCTTCGCTTCCTCCTCCCCTAAATCCATTTTCTGATCTCTTCTGCCGATTCTGTGCCTCTTGAGGCTGACCTTTGTGGATTGCCTCCTCTGGGTTTCATTGCCCCTTGGCCACTGGTTGGGATTGGCCAAGGAGAGCACTGGCAGATCAGAGGGTAGGAAAAGAGACCAGGGTGTTTGCTATTCCCTTGCTTCCTTTATGTCTCGAGTCTGTTGTGGCCATGGTGCCTTTCCTCTGGGGCCACAGATCCTATTTGGGGGTACCCTCCCTACAACTCCAGCTCTTGTTCTCTTCTAGGAAAACAGTTCTTTTTATTCGCTTATCAGGCTTAGAATGGTTATAGTTTCCCACTGTTGCTAGTTTCTGGGTGTTTCATCATCCTTCGTTGGTTTCGTTAGCCCTGTCCATCTCTCTGTATTAAGTCTCTTTATTAACTGGCTTCAATTAAACCCGTTTCCATCTGTATCCTGCCTGAAATCCAGATGATTCAACATTCCTCCCCATTACTTGAAACTTCACATTTATTTGTTCTTATTGTCTAACTTTGCCAGCAGAATATGTCTTATGAGGTCTAGTAAACAGAATAATACCCCTCACCCCCCTCCGAGATGTATATGCCCTAATCCTCTGAACCTGTGAATATGTTAATTACAACATATGTGTGATTAAGGATATGGATGGACATTGAGATGGGGAGATTATCCTGGATTGTATGCATGGGCTCACTGTAATCTCATGAAGCCTTAAAAGCAGAGAAACTTTCTTGGCTGGGTCAGAGAGATGAGACAGAAAAAGACAGAGATAAAAAGCTAGAGAGAATTCTGATTTGTCCTTGCTGACTGAAAATGCAAGAAGGGAGCTACAGGCCAAAGAGTGCAGTCAGCCTGGAGAAGCTGGAAACAGTGTTCAGCTGACAGCCAGCAAGAAAATGAGGCTGTCAGTCCTAAAACCATAAGGAACTGAATTTCACCAGTAATTAGGAGAAGCCGAAGACTGACCCTCCCTAGTGCCCTACCAACTTCTTGATTTTATCCTTGTGAGAAGTGTGTTGGATTTTCGACCTACAGAATTATAAGATTTTTGCTATTTAAGCCACTGAATCTGTGGATACTTTGTTAGGACAGCAATGGAACACTAATGCATGAGGTTTTAATTTATCTGAACTTTTGTTGTATATACAGTGCCTAGAACACACTTGTACATGTGAAGATGCTCAATGAGTATTGAATCAATGAATCAATTGGGAATCAATGAATTGATTTGTTGATATATTTCAAGAAACCCTTGTTCATCTTAACAAAACCTGTGAAAGAACATAGTTATTTCCAATATTTACAAAACATGATTGCCCATGAGGCTATCAAGAAGTAAGCTTAGAGAAAAGGAGTTTAATGAATTTTACCACAGGTATTTCAAAACCTTGTCAAAATAAATTTTCTATTTGATCTGTCATTTTAGAGTTCAAATGGCAAATCAATTCCTATTCAAGTTCAAAGTGAGCTTTATATTTTCTATGTTTAAGATGTTGTGTACCTGGTATCTAAAGTGTGGTTTTAAAAAATGTAGATTAATTAAACCACCTCATGTAGGTTCCTCTTAAATTGTCAAAAATCTGTTTTTTAATTGAACTTGCTGTGTAGATCACTTTAACAGCTTTTTTTCTGAAAATACCTAATGATGTTGTGCCTCTATTGCACACCCCATGAACTTAAAAAAAATCTAATTTAAAACTCTAAATGTGTGATTTTTATGTGTGAAAAGACTCTTACTTAGGCAAACGATATTCTATTATCCTTAAAATAGACTGCATTATTAATTCAAATGTATAACTGATCAAATTAGAAGAGGGCAATTAAAAATAGTCATCTAGGCAACTATTAATTAGCTTGAAATTTAACTTTCTCTGTACTCCACTTATGTAGAAAGAAACAGGAGTTTGAAGCTAATGCTACGTTATTAGAAGTCAAAACAGTTTTAAAAATATGCCTGAAGGCGTATTTTTCAAGTTTGGTCTGAGTATTCTGGGGAAATGATTACTTAAATCTGGATCTTCAAGTATTCGAATTCGCAGAAACTCCAGGTTTCTCCAGCGAGATGTCACTGTCTTTATAAACAGTTTTGCACGTTAGAATTGTTGCCAAACGTAACCCCTTCTAGAGAAGAAGGTTTGTTTTTATCTTCCTCTTTATCTTTCGTTACAGTGGTCCTCAAAGTGTGGTTCCTGAATCAGCAGCATCAGCATCACCTGGGAGAGCATTAGAAATGCAGATTCCTGGGCCCCAAGAATTCAGCTCTACTGAATCAGACACTCTGGGCCCGGGGCCCTGCAGTAGGTGTTTGCTGAGCCTTCCAGGTGACTCTGAAGCATGCTTAAGTTCAGAGAGCACTGCACTAACCCAGTGAATCGCCTCCATTTCACAGTATCTTCTACTCGTTAACTGAGCAGAATTAAACCAAAATGAGAAATGAGGAAAATAAGGTAAACTGGGTGTCTTTCTGAAAGTTAGTTGCCTGAGTTATAGCTGCATATATTTAAAGTATCTAAATTTCCACAGATTTCCAATTTATTAATAAGGGAACTGGGTAATAGGTTGCTCCATTTGGGGAAAATTAGTAAAGGAGAATCTCTAACCTGGCAAAATGTTTGCACATTCAATTTACAGTTTTGTTCTTCCCTTTTATCTGTGTCTATCAAGTTTATATTGAACATAGTACCAAACAATATTATCATGAGGTCAAAATAATGATTTTATTGCCCCTTTTAAAGACATAAATATGTTTTC
Organism: Balaenoptera ricei; assembly: GCF_028023285.1. NCBI lineage: Eukaryota > Metazoa > Chordata > Mammalia > Artiodactyla > Balaenopteridae > Balaenoptera > Balaenoptera ricei. The sequence goes on from NC_082643.1 coordinate 13,472,187, forward strand.
CTCAATGCTGAAAAAATAGTACTGACCCTCAATCAATAGATGTTTTCTTTATGATGGATTTGTTCTAATCCATCTAAAGAGTCCCTGTAGCTGCTGAGAACACTCAATAGAAGGCCTGTTAGGGATTCCTCAGGGCACCCAGCTGATACCTTCATTCAAATAAGTACTTAGTAAGTGCCCACAAGGTACTTAATTACTGCCAGATACTGAACAGGATACAAAGGAAAGTAAGGCAATTTTCTGTCCTCCAAGATTTTATAATTTAGCCAGGAATTAAAAGGAAAGGAAAGGGACCAAACATTCGTCTCATACTATGATGTGCCAGGCACTGAACAGACCAGGAGACATAAACCCTATCAGTTAATCCATGTAACTGCTCAGGGAAGTGGCATTATTCTCAATTTACAAAAAAGAACACATTAGGCTGAGAGATGCTGAGAATCTGTTCAAATTCAACAGATAAGGAAGTGATGGAGGTGAAATATAAAATCAAAACTGATTTTTAAGACCATGTCGTTTCCCCTGTACCACTTTTCATATAAAACATAAGCAGCAGTTCCTAGATGTATACAATAAGTGCCTAAATGCATGATGCACATTACTTGCTAGGGGGAGAATTACAAAAGGAGTAGTCGCTGTGGTTGGGGAAGTGAAGACTTCCCAATAAAAGTGCAACACAGATGTTCATTGAAAGAAAGAGGGTCGTGGCTTGAATAGGAGAAAAAAGGGTTAAACGTATTCCAGAAGGGAGACACTGTTAAACAGAAATGAATAGTCAGGAATGAAAAACTCAAGTTCTGATAGAGTGAGGAAATCAGCCCAGCACATTTTAGGTGCCCAGTAAAAGGTATAGAATGGCTTTGCTTGGCTCCAGCTGTGTATGAAAGCACACACTGTAACAATTAAAGGATAGGACTGAACAGCCTCACTTAGATTCACTTAAGTGGTATATCTGCTGTCTTTGTCCTTGTACATTTGGCCAAGGGTTTGAGGTCCCTACTTCTTTTGGCTTTAACTTTGGGTATGCATTATCTTTCATCATGTAAGTGATAATTCTTCTCTTCTCTGTAGCCAACAGGATCCATTCACCTTAGTCATATTATCTCTCAAAGAAAACCCCACAGGTGCATTTCCATAATTTTCTCAAGTCCTTGGAGGTGAACATATTCCTAAAAATATCAAGTCTCCTAGGTACTTGCTTGCAGATACATATGCCAGAAAAACTCAGTTTTACCTTGAGAAATACAGTTTTCATTCAACTTAGTGTTAAAGAAATATTCTTAGATAATTATAGGAAGTAAAGCATTTCTGAAGAAAAGATTCATTTGATTGTCTATCCTATTAACTTCAGTAGATTTTTGTATGCCTCTGTATTTATTTTGAATCAAAGTCCCCATGTAGAAGTAGGAGATTTCAAGGAGAAATTTCAAAAAAGTCTTTGTTTTGCCCTTTTTAAAGCCCTCTCTGTGTAAGAAATATTTTTGTCATTTGGTCACTGTGAGTTTCAAAAGATCTCCTTTGACAGAATTGTCAAAGTTCCGCAAAGATCTTTCATCTACTATTGGGAATGTCATTGTTCCCAAAGAAGGTAATAAAAGCAGCAAGAAAATAATAAACATTCTCTTTAGGATATCACAGTTATAATTGACTACAGACACTCAAGTCAATTTTTAATCTACAGACACATGACAGGGTCAGTCACAGAGGAGTTGATAATGCTTTACTTTCATATAATGAGAGATATAGTTAAGATTTGGAATACAAACATGATGTATGGTACTTTGAAAAGATTGGAATGCAAATATGAAGTATGGTACTTTGAAAAGATAACAGGTAAGGAGTGATGTCAGCATCATGGCGGCATGAATGGTTCCCTTTCTCTCTCCTCTTTGATTTACAACAAATTGGACATCCATAAGCAAAAAATAAAAATAAAAAAATAGTTCTCTGCCCAGCATACCAGAACACCTGAAAGATTCATCCATCTATGCGCCCAAAAGTGGGTAGATTGGACCCCAAGGTGGTTGCTGTGGAGCAAGGGAGGTGTTAGCAGAGGCAGTGATGGCGGAGAAGGTAGAAGCCAGTCCAGCGGTGAGCCGGCATGACCTTTCTGGCAGAGGAGGTGGGGGGTGAAGTGTAGATCTGCCCGGCCACTTGTGCTGTGGCTGGAGGACCAGTTTCTCTGAAGAGAGACTGCACTGACCAAGGGGAAGGAAAGGAAAGGAAAACAGGCAGAAAAAGGGAACTGAAGGAAAGTGTTTCCTGTTGTCTGGCCTAGGCAGGTGAGGGAACTGCCCATGGACCTCTGGGACCCACCCCCCACCAACTTGAAGATTCCCCTACAGGGGTGTGGGCAAACCCAAAGCCCCAAGTGTTAAGTGCACACATCCCCCTACTCTGCCTCCACCCTTTGCTTGTTTATTTCTTTTATTTTATTATTTTTTTGCATTTATTTTTTTTAACATCTTTATTGGAGTATAATTGCTTTACAATATTGTGTTAGTTTCTGCTGTATAACAAAGGGAATCAGCTATACGTATACATATATCCCCATATCCCCTCCTTCTTGCGTCTCCCTCCCACCCTCCCTATCCCACCCCTCTAGGTGGTCACAAAGCACCAAGCTGATCTCCCTGTGCTATGCAACTGCTTCCCACTAGCTATCTATTTTACATTTGGTAATGTATATATGTCCATGCCACTCTCTCACTTCGTCCCAGCTTCCCCTTCCCCTTCCCCTTCCATGTGTCCTCAAGTCCATTCTCTATGTCTGCATCTTTATTCCTCTCTTGCCCTAGGTTCATCAGAACCTTTTTTTTTTTTTTAGATTCCATATATATGTGTTAGGATATGGTATTTGTTTTTCTCTTTCTGACTTACTTCACTTGTATGACAGACTCTAGGTCCATCCACCTCACTACAAATAGCTCAATTTCATTTCTTTTTATGGCTGAGTATTATTCCATTGTATATATGTGCCACATTTTCTTTATCCATTCATCTGTCGATGGACACTTAGGTTGCTTCCATGTCCTGACTATTGTAAATAGAGCTGCAATGAACATTGTGGTACATGACTCTTTTGAATTATGATTTTCTCAGAGTATATGCCCAGTAGTGGGATTGCTGAGTCATATGGTAGTTCTGTTTTTAGTTTTTTAAGGAACCTCCATACTGTTCTCCATAGTGGCTGTATCAATTTACATTCCCACCAACAGTGCAAGAGGGTTCCCTTTTCTCTACACCCTCTCCAGCATTTATTGTTTGTAGATTTTTTGATGATGGCCATTCTGACCGGTGTGAGATGATACCTCATTTTAGTTTTGATTTGCATTTCTCTAATGATTAGTGATGTGGAGCATCCTTTCATGTGTTTGTTGGCAATCTGTATATCTTCTTTGGAGAAATGTCTATTTAGGTCTCTTCTGCCCATTTTTGAATTAGGTTGTTTGTTTTTTTGATATTGACCTGCATGAGCTGTTTGTATATTTTGTTGGGTGCACTCCCAACCTTAGTGGTGAGTCAGGTAGGAGAAACCAAAAACTTGTGTTATAGTGCCACCTTCTGGAGAATGCAAGGAAGGCTATCAACTACCAACCTGTTGAATTGCTAGAATCAAATTAATCCAAGACCTGCCTAAATAAGAAAGGTGTTCACTATTTCAAATAAAGCAGCAGAGACACTTTTCATCACACACCATGAAAAAATCACGCTAACATGGATCACACACCATGAAAAAATCACGCTAACATGGTATCACAAAAAAGGATAATTTTACAGTAACTAAACCCAAAGACATGAAATATTGGAATCTAACTGATAAAGAATTTAAAATAGCTGTCATGAAAAAGTTCAGTGAGCTACAAGAAAAATCAAAAAGGCAATACAGTGATCTCAGGAATAAAATTAATTAACTGAAGGAGCACTTTACCAAAGGGATAAAAATTCTAAAAACAAAAAATAACACACACACACACAAACACACACACACACAAACAAACCAAAAAAAAAAAACAAAAAACCCCCAAACAAAATTCCTGGAGCTGAAGAACTCAATAAATGTGATGAAGAATGCATTAGAAAGTACTGGAAATAGAACAGGTCAGATGAAAGAGAGGATAAGCAAGCTCAAGGATAGAAATATAGAAATGATTCAGGTGGAAGAGGAAAGAGAACTAAGATTTTTAAAAAGTAAAGAAATGCTACAAGAACAATCTGACTCCATTAGAAAAGCCACAAAAAGTGTAATGGGTATAAAAGAAGGAGAAAAGAGAAAAATGGGAGCAGAAAACATATTTAAAGAAATAAGAGCTGAGAACTTTCCAAACCTAGGAGAGGAACTGGATATACAAGTCCACAAAGCTAAGAGAACATCTTATTTTCTCAATGCACAAACCCTCTTCAAGACACATTACATTAAAACTGTTAAAAGTCAATGATAAAGAATTTTAAAGGCAGCCAGGGAAAAAAGGACAGTGACCTATGAAAGAACCCCCACTAGACTTCCAGCAGATTTCTCAGCAGAAACTCTACAGGCTAGGGGAGAGTGGAATGACATTCAAAATATTGGAAGATAAAAACTGCTGGCCAGGAATACTCTCTCTGGCAAAATTATCCTTCAGATATGAAGAAGAAATAAAGACTTTCCCAGACAAACAAAAGCTGAGTGAGTTTATCACCACTAGACCTGCCTTACAAGAAATGTTGAAAAGATCTCTTTGAGCTGAAACAAAAAGAACTACAACAAACTCTGATTAATATGATAAATAGTCAGAATTAGAATATCGTAACTCTTTTTTACAGTAGTGAACTTAACTATGGCATAAGGGTTAAAGGAAAAGAACATTAAAAATAACTATAGCTACTATAACTTGTAACAAAATCACATGATAAAAAGAGATAATTTGTGACATCAAAAACATAAAAGGGGAAGAGTAAAAGGATGGAATCTTTATAGGTGAATGAAGAGAAATTGCTATCAGCAGTAAAAAGACTGTTTTATCAATGAAAGGTTTTATGTAAACCTCATGGTAATCACAAAGCAAAAATTTAAAACATAAAGGGAAGACTGAGCAAATCACCATGGAAAACCAACAACTATAAAGTAGACAGAAACATAATGAAAAAGAAACAATGGAGAGACAAAATAAGCAGAAGGCAAAAGATAAAGTGGCAGTAGTAAATCCTTACATATCCATAATCTCCCTAAATGTAAATGGATTGAACTCACCAATCAAAAGGCATAGAGTGACTGGATGGATTAAAAAACAAAAAACAAAAAAACACAAGACCCAACTATATGTTGCCTATAGGATACTCATTTCAGTTCTAAAGACACATGTAGGCTCAAAGTGAAAGAATGGAAAATGATATTCCAAGCAAATAGAAACAAAAAGAAAGTGGGCATAGTCATACTTATATAAGACAAAATAGACTTCAAGCCAAAAATAATAACAAGAGACAAAAAAGGTCACTATATAATGATTAAGTGGGCAATATATCAAGAAGGTATAACAATCATAAATAAATATGCTCTCAACACCTGAGCAGTGAAATATATTAAACAATAACTGATCTTAAGAGAGAAATACACAACAATACAATAATTGTAGAGGACTTCAGTACCCCACCAGCAATGAACAGATCTTTCAGAAAGAAAATCAACAAGGAAACATTGGAATTGAATGACACTTTAGAACAAATTGACTTAATAGACATATATAGAACATTCATCCAACAGCAGCAGAATACACATTCTTCTCAAGTTCATATGGAACATTTTCCAGGATAGATTGTGTGATAGACCACAAAACAAAACTTAGCAAATTTAAGAAGATTGAAATACCACCTATCTTCTCTGACCACAGTGGTATGAAACTAGAAATCAACAAGAGGAACTTGAGAAGATCTACACATATATGGAAACTGAACAACACACTTCAAAACAACTTTGGGTCAGAGAAGAAATCAAAAGGTAAATAAAATGTATCTTGAAACAAATTAAAATGAAAACACAACATATCAAATATTGTGGAGTGCAGTAAAAGCTGTTCTTAGAGGAAAGTTTCTAGTAATAAACACATATATTAAGAAATAAGAAAGATCTCAAATAAACAACTTTACACCTTAAGGATCTAGAAAAAGAAGAACATATTAAGCCCAAAGTTAGTACAAGGAAGGAAATGATAAGGATCAGAGCAGAAATAAATGAAATAGAGGCAGAAAAACAATAGAAAGGATTAACAAAATGAAGAGATTGTTCTTTGAAAAGAAAAACAAAATTGATAAACCTTTAGCTAGAAAAGAAGAGACAGGATTCAAATAAATAAAATTAGAAATAAAAGAGGAAAGATTGCAACTGATACTACAGAAATCCATAGAATTATAAGACTACTATGAAAAACCATATGCGAACAAATTACATAACCTAAAAGAAATGGATTTATTTCTAGAAACACACAACCTACCAAGATTGAATCAGGAAGAAATAGAAACTAAGAACAGACCAATAACAAATAAAGAGATTGAATCAGTAATCAACCAACTCCCAACATAAAAAACTGCAGGACCAGGTAGCTTCTCTGAAAGAGAATTTTAAAGAAGAATTAATATCAGTTCTTCTCAAAACTCCTCCAAAATATTGAGGAGAAGGGAACTCTTCCAAACTCATTCTATGAGGTCAACATTACTTTGATACCAAAACCAGGTAAGGACACAACCTAGACAACTATAGGCCAACATCCCTAATGAATATAGTTGCAAAGATTTTCAACAAAATATTAGCAAACTGAATTCAAGAACACATTAAAAGGATAACACAGCATGATTAAAAGGATAACACAGCATGATTTATCCCTGGGATGCAAGGATGGTTCAAGTATGCAAATCAATAATGTAATATATAAACATCAATAAAATAACAGATAAAAATCACATGATAATCTCAATAGACACAGAATAAGCATTTGACTAAATAAAACATCTTTTTATGATAACTCTTCACAGATTGGGAATACGAGGAACATACCTCAACATAATACAGAACATATACGACAAACCCATGGCTAACAGTATACTAAAGGTAGGGAAATTGAAAGATTTTTCCAAAGACCAGGAACAAGGCAAGGACGCCCACTCTTAGCACTCCTATTCAGTATAGTACCTGGAAGTCCTAGCTAGAACAAATAAGCAAGACAAATAAATAAAGTGCATCCAATTCAGAATGGAAGAAGTAAAACTGTTGTTATTTGCTGATGATAAGATCCTATATAAAGAAAGTTGTAAAGAGTCAGTCAAAAACTGTTGGAATTAATCAATGATTTCAGTAAAGTAGTAGTATACAAAATCAACATACCAAAATCAATTGCCTTCCTTTACATAAGAAAGAAGCGTCTGAAAAAGAAATAAAACCATTCCATTCAAAATAGCATCAAAAACAATAAAATACTTAGGAATAATTTTAACCAAGGAAGTGAAAGATCAGTACAAAGAAAACTACAAATCTTTACTGAAAGAAATTGAGGAAGATACAAACAAATGGAAAGACATCCCATGTTCATGGGTCTGAAGAATTAATATTGCTAAAATGACCATACTACCCAAAGCCATGTATAGATTTGATGCAGTCCCTATTAAAATACCAAAGGCATTCTTCACAGAAACAGAAGAAACAATTCTAGAATTTGTTTGGAACCACAAAAGACCCCAGATAGCCACAGCAACACTGTGTAAAAACAACAAAACTGGAGGTATCACACTTCTGAATTTCAAACTATACTACAAAACAATAGTAATAATAGTAGTATGGTACTGGCACAAAAATAGATACACTGAGTAATGGAACAGACTAGAAAGCCCAGAATTAAGCCCTGGCATATACAGTCAATTAATATTTGACAAGGACGCCAAGAATACTCAATGGGGAAAGGATAATCTCTTTAACAAAAGTGCTGGGAAAACTGGAGATAGACATACAGAACAATGAAACTGGGCCCCTATCTCACACCACTCACAAATTAACTCAAAATGTATCAAGGACCTGAACATAAAACTTGATACCGTAAAACTCCTAGAAGAGAACTTGGGGAATAAGCTCATCGGTATTGATCTTGGCAATAATATTTTGGGCATGATGCCAAAAGCACAAACAACAAAAGCAAAATTCAACAAATGGGACTACATAAAACTCAAAAGCTTCTGCATAGTAAAAGAAACAACAAAGTGAAAAGACAACCTACAGAATGGAAGAAAAATTTTGTGAACCATATTTCAGATAAGGCATTAATATTCAAAATATATAAAGAACTCAGCTAACTCAATAACAACAATAACAAAAATATCAAGTAATCTGACTAAAAAATGGGTAAAGAACTAAATAGAGATTTATCCAAAGAGGACATCAAAATGGACAGCAGGCATGTGAAAAGATGTTCAACATCACTAATCATCAGGGAAATGCAAAACAAAACCATAATGAGATATTACCTCACATCTGTTAGAATGGCTGCCATCAAGAAGACAAGAGACAACAGGTGCTGGTGAGAATGTGGTAAAAAGGGAACCCTTTTATGTTGTTGATGGGAATGTAAATTTGTCCAGCCACTATGGAAAACTATATTAAGGTTTCTCAAAAAATTAAAAATAGATCTGCCATACAATCCAGCAATTCCACTTCTGTGTATATACCCAGAGGAAATGAAAACAGAATTTCTATGAGATGCATGCACTCCCATGTTTTTTGCAGTATTATTCCAAAAGCCAAGATATAGAAACAATCCAAATGCCCATCAATTGATGAATAGATTAAAAAGATGCAGTTCATATACATGATGGAATATTATTCAGCCATGAGAAAGATATTCTGCCATTTGCCATAACATGGATGAACCTTAAGCACATTATGCTACTCGAGATAAGTCAGACAGAGAAAGACAAGTACTGTATGACATCACTTATATGTGGAATCTAAGAAAGTTAATCTTACAAAAAACAGAGAGTAAAATGGATTACCAGGGGCTGGGGGGTGGGGAATAAGAGCAATGATGTTTAAGGTGCAAACTTGTAACAAGTAGTAAATAAACCATAGAGATCTAATGCACAATATAATGACTGTAGACAATATTGTACTGTAATTATATAATGTGATAAATATTACTACATTGGCATATTACAATATATAAAGTATCAAAGTAACATGCTGTACATCTTAAACTTACATAATGTTACACATCAAATTTATTCAATTCAAAAAAGGAAAAGATAGACTTTAAAACTGTAGCTATTAATTATACCTTAATGAATTTTGAGCAAATTTTTAACAAAAATTATTTAGAAAATATTTTTCTTGGGTTATTTCCATATAGGTTATTTTTTAAAAATAGTTCCTTTCTGTACTAGTGTGATCAAAGAATTTACACCCAATTTTTAAAAATAAATTTAATTTTATCAAAATTTCACATGTACTCAGTAAACATTTTTAAGTATTTATAAAACTAATAATGAACAATAGGAGTTGCTTCCTCCCTCCTCTCTTTCTCTTCACACTCTATGGAGGTAAACTTTCATACCTGTTTTGTTTTATCTACTTCTGATAGCTAAATATTTAAAATAACATTTCCACACTGCTTTTACTTGATTTTTCAGTTCTTGATATTATCTATTGAAAGACTAACATGAAATGTAGCTTATATATGTTATTTCACACAAAATTACCCTTTCCTCCCTATATAGTTTTAACACATTTATAACTAAATCCTTATTCAGTATTATCATTAATATGACCATGTGAACATTTTTTTCATGGTTCCAGGGAGGCTCAGATTGTTCATTCAATGTGCGTACTTTCACTGAATAACTTTTGTTCAGTACATCACTAAACCACCCATATATCCATTGGTTTTCTTAAAGAACAATTTTAAACTAAGCTCTCCTTGCCTCTGCTTTCAATGTTTTTTCCCTTCTAATTTAGTTACAGAAGTGAAATATAACTAGCATACATAGCATTACCATCATAATTTGACTTTAAATTTCTCATTTGGAATTTTTCAATATCATCACTTTTCGCCAATCTTTAAAACCTGTGTAAATATTCGCATTATTGACTGCTGAAAAGCAGTAACTTTTGAAAATGATTAATGGAATAGAAAATCTTGAACTCAGAAAATGATACTACTCTAGGTGCTGACTTTGTTGCCCTCTTTGGAGGAGCATATTTACAACTACTAAAGTTCAAACTTGTCAAATTGTTTTTGCATCTCTCTTTTGTATTACATTTTAAGTTTACATAGTTTAGAGAGCTCATCCTCTTTATGTCATAATTTTTCCCAAAATAAAATGTCTTAAGAAAGGGAATGATCTAGCACTTTTGTTTTGCTTTTATTAAAACAATAATAACAATAAACTCTAGTGTCTTGACATAGACTTTTTGTTTATATCCTTGATATTTTTAGAATTTAATATAGATTTCTATATTTTATTAAACTACATCTCAAAAGCCACTATTGATTTCTACAAATTGGATCAGCCATTGACTTAATAAAGAGGACTTAATTCAGCTCTCAAGGTAAAATTTATTCTTTTTTTAAGATTTACTGTCTCCTCAACTCCATTCAGAAATTTGGCAGATTGGATGGCCCTTGACATTTTGGTGAACCACTTGACAATGACTTTTAAATGGAGGTTTTTATTATGTTTTTTGTTTTAAGAAAAAAAGGTTAAAACTGAATAGAGTCTTTATAATAATTTAATGGTATTATTCTATGACAAAAAAAAAAAAAAAAAACCTAGAAAGAATTCAGTCCTATTTAAACATCAGTTGGTAAGAAATACTGCTTATTTGCTTCTTCCCACTCTGTACACCAAAATCTTAACTGCATTAGCAAGCTGTCTTCCTAGTAGCCTGTATACCTACTTCTCGAATGTTGAGAGAGATTCTTTTACCATAGTCTTTGGAATTAGAAACATCAATTTGTTGAGTATAATTGAGCCCATGTGATTATTTTTAATATGTAATTTTTAATTTTTAACAAATTCTCCTTAAATGTAAGTATGAATTTTTTTACAAATCATAAATTGTACATATGGTAGTTACTCTAAGTCTTCAATTTGTCAACTTTAAAGATTGTTTAAAAAATCTTATTTTAAAAATAACTGCAAAAACATTATTCATATTTTTTCTTTTTGTCACATCCAGATTTGGCTTGTTGTCTTCTGTGTGTCACCAACTGTTTCTAAGTCCAATATGTCCTGGCATATCAATTCTTTGTGTCAAGGAATATGTAACAATTTGCATAAAAGTATCAATCTCAGCTTTCCATTTATTGACAGTTCATTTTAGGTATATTTTATTTATCAATAATGTTTCACTAAAAGTTTATTTCCATCCACTATGTTCTGGAAAATGTCAACCAGAATTTGCTCATTTTACTCAGAATGTCTTCTATCCATTTCTGCATGACCATTCAGCATTTTTTTTTATGCTTTCCCAATATCTCTCTATAATAGCAATATTAGCCATCTACATTCCACATTCGAAGACTCAATGGTGATAGGGTACTGTTCAGTTATTTTTGTTGGAACTAGTGTCTTATGGATATAACCATGATTTTGGAAGAAAAGAATAATAATTTACCTACACAGGAGCTGGACCCATGACTTTATTAGCATTGAGCTAATCATACTGCAAGTCAGAGTGTACTCGTGTCTATAGGAACGAGCATACTAAACTAAACTATCATAGGCTCTTTCTTCGTTAGACAATAATGACTTAGTCTGTAGTGGGAGCATATATATGTATATATTTTAAAACTCTGTGTTATACCAGTGTCTGTAAAATAAAACAATCATACAAGCTAAAGCCATATCATTCCATTTCAACAATTGTGGTGACCAGATCAGAGAATGATATTTACTTCAACTATGTCCTTGTCCTTAATTCTCACAAGAATAAGTACTGTCAGAATACTCAAAGAAAGTCTTCAAGGCATCTTGGAAGAAATGCTTTCGAAGCTTGTCAATCAGCCTGCATTATGACTGTTTTCAAATTTCTCTAGAGCGGAAAACAGGTAGCCTTCAAATTGCAGCCATTAGCGCATCTCTTGGGTCTGAGGGAGACCAGGGAATTATTATCTAATAATCTTCTTTGCTGTCTGACTTTGTATTCTGACCTGAGTAAACTGTGAAATTAGGCTAAATATGAAAGTATCCTGTGAAACAGTGCTAAGTATTTAAGTAAACTATGAAACATATAGGAGATTCCAAATCAGTTTGTAACTCTTTAATATGGACCAGGAAGGTCCTGGCACATATTCCCAAGCCACTCCTTGAATTATGAACCACAGTTGTGCCACGCAGCATTTGTGGCCTCAATGCTAGTGACAGAAACACAGCTTAGTCCCATTGTATAATTCCCAATAAAAATTAATTCTCAAAAAATAAAACTGACTAAAGAGAAGAAATACATACAGTAATCTTCAGAACATTTTTTTTCTTTTCTCTTTATCTGCCTGGAGTTAGTTAAAACAAATCTTGACCCATCATTTATTTAACAACTTAGCAAAACTGACTGTCACGGTTGAACCTGGAATGGCATATAAAAAATAAAGAACAGGCAAATCTAATGATGTTATTTCAGGATATAATTGGTAGTCTGTACTCAAGGCTGACCTTATCACTTGGGGATGAAAAAAAAAACATGGTAGTAAAATAAAAACAATGTTTATGTTTACCAATCTCCTAAATTTAATTCTTTTAAATAATAACCCATCACTCCAAATGGAAAATTGTGTGATCAGAATAATTTGTGTAAGGGTATGATTTATGCCACAATGAATGGGGTGTAAATAGCAATATTTTAATATGTATACAGAAGTTTACTTCAAATAAGAAGCTACTTTAAGACAATAGACTTAAAATGACTATATTCTTTCATCTTTTCTCCTATGCAAAGATGTATGGATTTAGTTGTTTGTTTTAGAATATTACATGTACACTGGCAGGCAATATTATATTTTTTCATATTCCTAATAAGTATCCCGTGGAGCTAAGCTGAAAGCTCACTTACAACAAAGACCAAGTCTGTCTTGGTCAGTGGAACAACTCCAGTCCCAGCCCTGTGGCTAGTATATGTCAGGTGCTCAAAAAGGTTGAATGATATTGTTAAATTAATTGAATGGATATAGAATCAATGCCAAGTCATCACACTCAGTGCCTGACCAGGGCTTTTTATAAAGCAGTGGATCTCAAAATAATTCACTAAACCTGCAACATGGGCATCAACTTGTTAGAAATGCAAATTCTCAGACTCCATGACAGATCTTCAAAATCAGAGACCCTGGGGTGGGCCCAGCAATTTGTGTTTAAAAAGCCCTCCAGGTAATTCTAGTGTGTGCTAAAACTGAGGATCACCAAGGTAAAGAAGCCTCAAGTACAGTCTACAAAGTGACATCAAAGTTTTTCAGAATTATGAGAGTGTCTCAATGATCTGTTTTAGAAAGACAAGTCCTATGGACAGATTGTGCATTATTTTAATTTGTCAAGAACTTTTTTACTTCTCAAGAATTCATTTTAACTAGAGGAGCTATTCCCTATTCATGTGCAGTAAATTATGTGTTTTGTGTAGGAAGGCTGCCTTAGTTGGAGTTACTGGTACAGATCCTGAGACAAGGACTTGGGTGCAGATGGTTTATTAGGGAATTGGTCCCAAAAAGCACAAGTGAGGAAATGATGAGCATGAGAGAGTAAAGAGAAAAGCCAGTCAAGAATGTGTTACAAAAATGCCTGTTGGTGGGAATGTAAGTTGGCACAGCCACTATGGAAAACAGTATGGAGGTTCCTCAGAAAAATAAAAATAAAATTAACATATGATCCAGCAATCCCACTCCTGGGAACATACCTTGACAAAACTGTAATTCAAAAAGATACATGCACCCCTATATTCGTAACAGCACTATTCACAATAGCCAAAACATGGAAACACCTAAATGTCCATAGACACATGAATGGATAAAGAAGATGTGGTACATACATACAGTGGAATACTACTCAGCCATAAAAAAGAATGAAATAATGGCATTTTCAGCAACATGGATGAAACTAGAGGTTATCATACTAAATGAAGTGAGTCAGAAAGAGAAAGACAAATACCATATGATATCACTTATATGTGGAATCTAAAATATGCCACAAATGAACCTATCTACAAAACAGAAACAGATTCATAGACATAGAGAACAGACTTGTGGTTGCCAAGGAGGAGGAGAGAGGGAGAGGGATGGAGTGGGAGTTCGGGGTTGGTAGATGCAAACTATTACATTTAGAATAGATAAACAACAAGGTCCTAATGTATAGCATAGGGAACTAAATATATTCAATATCCTGTGATAAACCATAATGGAAAAGAATATAAACAAAGAATGTATATATGTGTATAACTGAGTCACACTGCTGTAGAGCAGAGACTGACACAACATTGTAAATCGTCTATACTTCAGTAAAATAATTGAAAAAAAATGTGTTACAGAAATGGATTACAAATGTGGGCAAACAGGGCTTAATCCTATGGTGAACCTTCTTAGAAACTGTGTGTGGAATATACCTCAGAATCATCCCACTGGAAGGTGGGGAGACTGAAGCCCTTATCTACTTTCTCCCATCCCCATTGGTTGAGAGTTGACCTGCAGTGATGCTAACATACCCCTACATCTAGGTTATATTTGCGTATAGCCAAATAAGCTGGAGAAGGTCCTCAGGTAGAGAAGATAAGAGACATAGACTCTTGAGATGGGACATGACGATATTCTGGAAACTGTTTTCACCTGCAGTTGCAGGCAGTTCACACAGGCTGCGGGGCTATGAGGCAAAGAAACCCTCTAACATGATAATTCTCACCCAGTTCACAATAATCATTTAATGTCTATTATGAGACAGGTTCAGAGTTAGTGGTTGGGAATATAAAAATAGATAAAACACCATTCCTGCCTCAAGAAGATTTTGATGTAGTGGAGAAGTAGACAAATTAAAAAGGTAATTAAAATATTATTAGATATGTTCAGTGACAGTGGTATATGTCTACATTTAGAAGAGGAATTTGTGGGGGAGAGGGGGTAGTGATCATGGATGACTTCTTAGAGGTGATGATGATAATCATGGTGAAGGGGGATCCTGAAGACACTTAGAGGCTGGCCAAATGAAAGAGGCTTTGCGGGTGGTGATGGGGTTTGTGTTTGTGGACAGAAGCCAGAATGATTGAGATGTGGATGGGAGGTGTAAAAAGAGAGAAAACAATCATAGGCAATATTTGAGAAGATTGTCTGTACAAGTCGGTTGAGAGATCATGTGTTAGGTGGAAGGAAGTCTAGCATCTCATAGGTGATAAAAGGAGAGATATGGAAGGCACAAGAGTGTGTAGGTAACTGATGCTGCAGATTCCCTAAGGGGGAAAGAATAAAGGGACCTAAAGTTCTGTTGAAAAGATTAGGCCCTTTTTAGGAGAAAGAGTGCCTGTTTTCACTGTGGAGTGAAGAGAGGGGATGAATGAAGTTAAGATGGTGTGTATTTATTTGTAAAATAGAGAAAATATTAGTGACTACCTTCAAAGGGTTGTTAGGAGACCTAACTGATGAAAGACACTAAAATCTTTACCGTTGCTTCTCACAGGTAGTACAAACCCCAAAATGTTAGCTAGTATTATTCAAATAAGGATTTTGTTTATTTGCTTGCTTTGCTTCAGATTTTAGAGGGACAGAAATTTGAGGGCTTAAAACCATGTCTACCCATTGATCATTACTTTAGCTAGGAAATAGTTACCCGTGAAGTTGTAAGGAAATGGGCTAGGGGAGCTGGTTGAAGGTTGATTGTTACTGTCATGGGAAATGGGAAGGAGCAAAACTGATAATACATACACAGAGAATTGCTAGCTGGAATCAAGTATCCAGTAAAGGTTGGAAGCCATGTTTTTGCAGTGACACTAAACCACATAGTTGTGTGATCCATTTCTAGGAAAGGTGCAGCAGTGTATTCTAAGGCATGTAAACAACATTCAGGGTAACACTAGGCATTTTGTAGAAATTGTGCACTATAAACACTGACAGATAAGCATATATATAAACAGTTTTTTAAAAGTTGAAAAAATTCGTCAAGATGTTTAAGATCAATGAAAATTCTAAAATGTATAAGATGATTTTGAATATTCTTATATCATGCGATCATAGCCCGGGTTCCTTTGTCAAACTCTGAATTCTGTTCTACAAATGACATTTAATTTGAGCATTCAGCAGTTGGTGCCTCAGTTTCAACTGACATTTTGTTACTAAACACAGTTCTAACACCATAAGGTGATTTGTCAGTGGTAAGAAGAAGATGGTTTATATTTCACTATAGTGAAATAGCACAGACGGGAGAGTCAATTGCTTGGAATTCTGGAAAGTGTCCATGCCGTCAAGTCCAACATTATTGAAAACATTTTTTTTACACTAGGCTACAAGGTATACTTTTTATAGAAAAAGCTATGAAAGAAACTTGGAAACATTAGAAAGCTTGACGGCGCTGTTTTAATTCTGTAAAAAGTTCAAGGATCATACCTCCAATGAGCTTAATTAAATATCTTGAGAATGACCAACACAGTCACTTTAGGAATATGGCCATGGAAGTTCACAATTTTCATTTCTTTGTTTTTCTTTTGGGTACTTTGTTTTCTTTTGGATAAGACCTTTTTAAAGACCTTTTTTCCCCCATGAAGTCTTTTGCTTCTAGAATTATCAGCATTTTATACCATTCTTGATATTTTAGAAATCAGAGTCCCTGTGAAATGCTGGAAGAGCCCAGGGATAACAGAAATATCCAACTAGGAATGTCTTTTAATAAGTAATAGTCAGCTTCCATAGTGGCTTCATCAATGATGCGCTATTGAAAACCCAGAATATGGCCAACTTACACAAGAACAGTAGTAAACTGATTAACTAACAGCAAAAGCTAGATGCTAATGCCTTATTGCCACAATACCCAAGACTCATTGTCCATTTTTTCTTCTAGAAGCTCTTGGCCCTTCGGCCTGACAATCAATCAGACTAAGATAGATGATAGATAGATAGATAGATAGATAGATAGATAGATAGATAGATTTGATCAGTTAATCAGTATAGCAAGTTACATTCTGAAAAGAATATGGGAACTAAGACTCACTGAAAGAAAAGCAAATTTTCTTACACCACTTTAAGACAAATGGCCATGGTACAGATTCGTGGATGAAATCATCTGCATTTCTCAAATTCTTCAATGGATCATTTTTTCTCTCAGAGGTGTATAGTAGATGCAATAATAAGTTCAATGGAGTTCAAATCCATAAAACTCCAGTGTATACCACACAATGTTCTGTAACGTTGTTTATAAGTATTTATATATTATATAATATTCAATTGTAAGTATTTTAACTTTAAGAAAGCATAATAGTTTCTGAAACTTGGGGAAGGAGGGCTATGAAAATATTATATAGAAAAGATATTTACTAATTATTGACTCCAGCTTCCACCCCTGGCTTTATGATTTGGGTAATTTACTTCAGCTTTTTCATATGCAAGTTGGACATAAATGTAGTGCTCACATCATAAGGATATTGTGAGCATTAAATAAGTTATAAAAGCACTAAGTGCCTGGCACATAGTAACCACTCAATTAATATTAGCTTTTATTATTATCATTGATATTCTATAAATGATATTCAATAAACGCTTACTAAATTGAATAAATACATTCATAGTCTCCTGTGAGTACTGTCAAAATTACTGCAGCAACCTGAGTAAAGAAGGGAAAGAGGGTTAATGAAAGAAAGAGATCAACATTTTTCAACACATACTGTTACAGGTGCTTTAGATACATTCATCCGTTTAATCCTCACTATACATCTGTGAAAAAACTGTTATTCAGATAATCAGGGAACTGAGACTCAGAGTAAGTAACACATCTGACTGTCAATAAAAAGACCCAGCATTTAAACTCAAGCCCCGTTATTCAAATTTTATGTTCTTTTTCTAATATCACATAGCCTCCAAGTTCTGAGGTATTTGACTTTGGAGATTTGAAATATTGTATTTCTATACTTCATTACCATGAAAATAATCAAGATCACCTCAGTTGATAAAGTGTAAATTGGGTCACTTTCTGATTATTTAATTTTTTGAAGTTAAATTCCAGCTAATGACTTCCTGTCAATACAAGTTTATCGAATGGTTTGGTTTTAGGTGAAGTTGGGATCCACAGATGTATAAACATGAGTTAGGGCTATATAATTACCTTTTCTCCACAGACAATATTTAGTGAAAATCTGCCTCGTGCCTGGCAACAAGTTTTATTGAAACCTTATCTGCTTATGATTATTCTAAGGATATGGACCAGTAATCTAAATGAAATTCTCACTTCTGTGAAGCTTATATTTTGGTGCACAAAAAGAGACAGTAAGTGTGTGTGTGTGTGTGTGTGTGTGTGTGTGTGTGTCTCATGTGGGATAAGTGCATAGGGAGAGCAAGGATGGGTATCATGGAAGGCATGCCTGATGGAGTGATATTTAGACAGAAAGCTAGATGAAGGGAAGGAGGAGCCAAGTGCAAGTCTCGGGTGCTGAGGACCAGCAAGAAAGCAGTCCAGCTGAAGCACAGGGAGTAAGTGGGATATAAAACACAAGACGCCCTCACAGCCAGTTACATAACTACACACTATTTAATTAAGGCTGGAATAAAGGCACAGTGTTAGAGAGTGCAAGAAGGGGAACAATACTGCTCGGGGTTAGGGAGGTAGGGGTGGGAAAGGATTTGACATTTGTTTCAGTCTTTGAATTTTGAGAAGTACTTTGTCAGGGAGAGAGAAAAGAGAACAGATCAAAAGGAACAGAGCAAAAGCATGAAAGTTCACAGTTGTGAAGGGCCTGTATGTTGCCTTTTGATGTGATCAGTAGACTTCTCTATAAGATTTTTTTTCTTTATTTGCTTCAAGATACCAAGAAAGCCTTACTTCCTAAAACCTAGCAATTAAGTGCCAGAGTGTCCCCAAATCATCATTTTAAGCTCTGATCAACATCCAAATAAGAACTTATATTTATTTTTTTGGCCAGTTATACTTAAGAATTAATTTACTCTGCCAAGGGTCACTTAGCTTTCAAAAAATAAAGTAAAATAAATATTTTAATGTAATTCCTGTCTTGTGCTAAAAGTTAACATATTAGAATATGATAAAACAGACACGGCAAAGGATGAGTCGTCCTTCAACAAACACTGCTTTTCTTTATTGTTTTGGGATAATGTACCTTTAATCACTACAGCTGACATCTAAAAGAATCCCAATGCAAGCAGAAACAGAGTTAAAACGGTAACACAATGGTCCCCACACTGGAAATAATTGTCAAGTGTTTATTTATAGCTTCATCAGGCAAAGTACGGAAATCATGACTTCACTTTTAATCACTGTTCAATAATTTAGGACACAGGAATGTGGTCTATGCCATATGATGAACACAGATTCTCTATTTTCTTACGTTAGTGCCCATCCTTCCACATTAAGAAGCATAGCAGGTAGCATACTGTTGGCCAGATCTCAGTGGTGGCGTACTTCCACCTCCCAGGGGTTGTGGGAAGACCCAACTGCACAGCAGTAACTATAATTCTAGCATATCCGTTTATGAAATAACTTTGGCAGTAATGGCAAGAGGATTTGGATGAAAGTGTATTTGTGGTCTTCCAGCTGGAAGATCAGAGCAGAGATTCTAAAGCAAAAGGCACAGAGTGGGATGGCAGATAGTGGCTGCTTGGATAAGAACAGAAGAAAGTTGGGGATCCATGCTGAGCTCCAGGGGAAATGCAAACAAGACAGTCTTTTCAGAATAGCCTCTTGCTGCCCACTGTCAGCGCAAGAGATTACTGATGCCATCTGCTGGATATTCTTGGGATTTAAAAATGGAATCTACACAAATGATACCCTAGTGTCTCTTTATACTGTGGCTTCAGTTCTTCTAGTGAGAAGAAAAACAAAAACCAAATAAGCTAAAAACAAAAACAGAGCAAAGCAAAGTCACGTACACGTTTAGTGTACCTTAAGGTTGGAGCTTCGTGTTGTCACTCTGCATTTCAGAGAATTATAGTATTTAATTGTATTGTGTTTTCTAGCAGAAGTCTGTGGTAGTGCAATATATATATGACACTCAGGCAACCAGATGTTGAGTTTGTACTATAAAATCCATGAATCTATTGCTAAAAATCTGCTATGCAATATTAATTTTATACATGATATACACCCTTTCTGTATTTTATTGGAAAAGAGGATAGTGGTTTGGTTTGGTTTTGTCTTATTTTAATTAGAAATGGAGAAAAAGAATAAAAAGAAAGAAGAATAAGTGGCACTATTTTGTCAGAACTCTTACATATGTGTTTGGGTTTTACATAAAATATGGTAATTCAGATTTTTTTAATATATGTTCTTGTTTTGTGAAAAATAGCCTTTGTTACTTCGACTCTCTGTAGGATTATTGTAAGGCCATGTTTTTAAAATTACAAAATTCCTCATGGTGCTTCAATAAAATTTTATAATTCTTAGAAATGTGTAGTTAAGTAGCATTGATTCTGGTCTACATCAACTCAAAAGTACTAATGCCATGAGATCTGTAGTGGGAAAAATGGTTTCTATGGTCAAAATCATTTGGAATATGCTAAATTCCAAATATCTTACCTTGGAGATCCGTAAAGCACATTCATTAAAATATGATGAGTTGGTATTTATTGAGAGTTTACTATGTGCTATTATTACATTTAATCTTTGTCATGATTCTATCACATGGGCACTATCATTAACCCTAGTGACAAATTAGGAAACTGAGGCTTACAGAATTGGTAATTTGTTCAAAGTCACACTGTAAGAAAATAGAGAAAACTCTCTGACTTTAGAGCTCATAAGTCTGAAATCATATGCTCAAAATAATAATATATGAAACAATATTATGCATTAATATGATTTTTATATTAATTATATTTCAGTGTTGATATTAACCTGTTAAAAGCTTTGAGGATTAATGCAGTAATGGCATCTATTCAACTTAGCTTAACTTGGCATTTCTAAATCTATTTGGCTTCTGAATGCTTACAAAGTTTAGTGGAAATAGTGTTCCACAGAATACAGTTCTAGAAATGCTGATATAAGCTATAGTATTGCAGTAGGTGAGGAGCCAGGAAGGGAGTAGCTTTTTAGTATTTCTCTGACCACTTGCTCCAAATAACTGCGGTGTCTTTCCCCAGGCAGGCCACTGACTCCGAGGATTCCACCTGGTGTTTTGGAATGGGCAGGGATAGGAAGCAAACACCTGGTATCTTTGCTGCTGCAGATGTACAGAGCACAGGAACCCTTTGCATAAATGTGTAATGTGTAGTATATCCTGCAAAGGGAGTGAGCTTAATTTAGTTAAGCTACAAGGTTGAGTGAAAAACAGCATGCTGCTGTTATTGTTGAGTCAATTAAATTGTCCTCTGTGCTCGTAGGAACTGTTCCACATTTATTATCAGTGAGATACACGCTCTGGCAGTTTCTTTGCTTCGGAATGTCTTATATTTAGCACATCTCAAGATTTGAGAACGGATGATGGAAGACATGGTGATAAATTGTCGGGCTTTTCTAAAGATTCAGAAGTTCTAAAGTTCCTGCCAGTGACAGATGGTCTGTCCTTACTCATCACTTGTCTTCCTGACAGGACTTGATTTTGTTTTTCCCCCTTTTTTGTTCAGTTCTCTTAAAGTAAGCTCAGCTTCTTGGGAGGTAGGGTAGTCTCATTTGTTATAACTATGTTACTATATATTGATGTGGTAGCAACCCTATATGAATATGCACCAAGCTCCCTCTACATGTGTAGTGATAAGAGAGAAGCATGGGGCAAGAGGGGAGAGAAACAGATGACCAAGAAAAATCCATACTTCCTTTCTTCCTGTTATTTTGTAACCAAACCTACTAGAGTCCTCATTGGTTAGTTTTTTCTTACTGACCTGCCAGTTTCTTTTGATAGCCCAAGCATAATATGATCTTTTGGGCAGTGCTTATTATTATAATGGTAATAAAATATACATTATTTTTTAGGACCATCATTATTTCATAGCAGTCAAAATTTTTTTTTGAAATTTTGGGTTAAATAGTACAATTAGGATGTACTAACTTGCTAGACATTTATAAGAATCCACAGGCTGAGACCAAACAACTGTAACGGTGATGGACTTAGATATAAAATAGGTTGCCACTGGGCAAAAAAGGAAATATTTCAATCAAATTGCTTAATCTTTTTCAATGACTTCAAATATGTTTACTGTTGAAATAGGAGATGAGCTACTTAGAAGCAAGAAGTAGCAAGGAAGACAAGAAAAAAACAATTTTCCCTGTTTGAGTTCTAGTATAACTGAAGATAAGTATGAAGGCTTAAAATATTCTAGGATGTCTTACAATTGCTTCTTAATCCTTTATCCAAACGTAATTCAGGCCTTCAAGTTGGTAACGCAATTAGTTTGATATAACATTACTTAGGTTAAAGTATATCAAATGGAAGTGATTAATATTAATAAAAAATTTAAAAATTATCAGATGAATTGATTTCAGATTTATAATAGTTGTTTGACATTTGTTATCTACACAAATACTGAGAATTTCTTTTTATGTAAATATGTCTTTCCTAAGAATGTTCACCACATGTTAGCTCCATTTGATTAGATGGGAAAAGCATAAACAATATTATCACTCCTTTTTACCTTTTCTTTTAACTCTACTGTAAATTTTACTTCTCTGGATATATACATACATACATATATGTTATGTACCAGTATAGATATAGTAGTAGATTATATATAGATATCAATATAATATATATAAATATACACCTAATGTAAATAGATATATAGTAAGTTTCCAAGGTCTAGGCTATTGAAGTCCCCATCATCTTTTTATGTCCCTTACTAAATACTCCTTCCATTACAGGTATCAGATACCTTGTTAATTAGTGGCTTTTTACATTGCTCACTTTTAATAACATTCGATTATAAAAAATCAGAGAAGTCATGCCAGATCATTTGTTGTGCATGAAGATATTAACCTAGACCTAAGGAAATTATATTCCTCTTTTAGTGGACGGCTCCTGAGATAGGCAGTGGAAGCATTAACTTTCTGTGTACAACATAGCAATAAAAAAGTTTCAAAGCTTCTTTATAACATGGTGTTGCAGTAATACATAGATTTTAGTTGTGTATACATGAATATTTTGTTATATAATTAAAGGGACGAGACCACTTTTTCATTGTTAAGTACTTTTCTGATTTAACTTGTTTTCCTTCCCCAAAGAAAAATGGGCTCATAAAACAGTCCTGAGCATTCAGTATTTATGAAGAGGCCAACAAACATTGCACAGTTTTGAAATCATGCCTTTATAAAATCACAGAATTTAAAATTACTCTAATAAGTATGCTTATTAAAATTTATTAAGGTTAGAAGAAGGTGCCTAGCTAAGATTAGTAAAAATGTATTGCAATAAAGAGATAGGCTAAGTTACTCTAATCAGTAAACCCAAAATGCAACGACTGAACATAACAGGGGTTTATTGCAGTGTTAGCGCAGTACCACATCAGGGAGTAGGGGGGTGGGGTCTGCTCCATGAACTCGAGCTATTGTGGTAAATGATTTATTTCTGTATCTGTAGTAATGTGCTCATATTTCCCCCTCATCTCAAATGTGTACTGCAAAGTGTCTTATATTTTAGGTTTTAAAAAATTAATTAATTTATTTATTTTTGGCTGTGTTAGGTCTGCGTTGATGCGCGCGGGCTTTCTCTAGTTGTGGTGAGCGGGGGCTACTCTTCGTTGCGGTGTGCGGGCTTCTCATTGCGGTGGCTTCTCTTGTTGCAGAGCACGGGCTCTAGGCACTCGGGTTTCAGTAGTTGTGGCACGTGGGCTCTAGAGCACAGGCTCAGTAGTTGTGGCGCATGGGCTCTAGAGCGCAGGCTCAGTAGCTGTGGCTCGCGGGCTCTAGAGCGCAGGCTCAGTAGTTGTGGCGCACGGGCTTAGTTGCTCCGCGGCATCTGGATCTTCCCGGACCAGGGCTCGAACCCGTGTGCCCTGCCTTGGCAGGCGGATTCTTAACCACTGCGCCACCAGGGAAACCCATATTTTAGTATTCGTGAGTAAAACCAAAGGCAAGAGTAAGAGATTGTTTCCCTGCCAACCCTAAGTAAAGGAGGGTGGTATAGTTAGTAGAATCATGGCCTCAGATGAAATATTTGCCTTTCTCCTTTGCTGAAACACAAGATTGAGCCTACACCTATAGAGTGTTTCATCCTTTTGCCTGAAAGTTTATTTCAAGGCAGAGAATGTGAAAGATGAATAAATTTTATGGTCTAGACAAACTATCAGTGTTACCATTGTAACTCTTAACTTCCACTTATTTCATAAATGCTGTTGCACAAAACAACTTTTCACTTACAAAGTTCCACAGGTTGATGCAGAATTCTCATAGACTAAATTTTACTTAATCTTGTCACATGATACAGATTATCTAAATGGGGACAATTTAAGCTAAATTGAGTCGTCTCTTCACTCTACTGCTAATATTGGCTTCAGAACTACTTTCAACCTATATCTTAGCTTTCACTTCTCTTTTCTCTGAATTCTTCCTATTTCCGTATTTCAGTCATACGTTTTTTCCCCCATATATATATATTTCTTTCTTTTTTATCCATAGAACTGTTTTCCTTATATCTGAGTCTCCAGTTTGTATTCCTTTAAATTCTTATGGAGGTCCCATTTGGTTTTTAATGCTTTTTATTGCTAATAAATTACTGATGGTTTGTCTAAGATTATTTAAGAAAAATAATTATAAAATTAGAAATAAGGGATGCCATTACTGGTTTAACGTGATTTTTTTTAGCTAAAACTGAAAACTGCCATGGGTCATATTTTCTACATTGTTTCATCTAAAAGTTGAACATGCATGTATTTTTTTAAAAAAGATAATAATTGTATAACAAAAATAGATAACGTGTCCTCACTTCTATGATAATATGTTATCTATGCACCTTAGTAAGGTCATAAGAATCTATTTGATGTATATGGAAATAGTTTAAAATTTATACCAAAATTTTAAAAAATATTCTGCAAATAAGTATATACTTTGAGAAAGTATTGAATCGCACAGATGTATTTCCTATTGTGTTTCTCGTGATTCAATGAATCTTTCAGTAGGCATTTCTCAGTAGGACAAAGACTAATGCCCAAAAGTAATTCACACTTTATAACAATTCCTTGCTAGTTTTTAGAAAGCATTTTCACTTAAAACTCAAGCTTTTGGTATTATTGCTGAAAATAACCCAGTAATCTCTTATAAAGCAGTCTAACCTAACATATATCTATATGTTCCATGACATGAATCATAAGAACATGTCTTAGAATATGTACGATAAAATTGGATAGAATGGCAACTTTGATACAAAAGCTACCTCTGTACACACACATACACGCACACACGTGGACATGCACCTGTACAAGGGTTGCTTTTTTTGGCCTAAGCTAAGGATCATTTAGAATCAATTTTTCCAAAGTTATTCAGTCAGGATTGCTACCTATATATAATTTATTTTTCTTTTACATAAGTTTTCTTTCTGTTCATATTATTAGCAAAACTACTGAAATTACCCACCTATAACTTGTGCTAATATAATGTCCATTACTTTTAGTCTTTACATTCAGATAATTTTATGATTGGATCTCCTTAGAATACACATACACAAAACTTTTCAGAACATAGAGCATTTTACTTTGTTAAGACAATGACAAACGTATACACAGGGAAGTAGCAGATAAGAATGTTAAGTTAGAGCCAGATTATGGAGGAATATGTACTTAGATATTTATTAGGTAGATTATAGAAGTTCATCAAAGTTTATTTGGACTAGGAAATGTGTTTGGAACTCTACTCTCGGTTGAATCACTAAACATTATTATTTATATTATTTTTCAGTTGAAACCTTTGTTTTTCTGGGTTTTTAATTAATTATACTTTCAAACTTAATTAGAAAGTCTACAATGCACTTACAAGATGAACACAAATGCTTCTACCATGTTTTACTCTAACGGTTTTCCATCTTCAATTGAGTAACAAAGACCTTTCTAACCTGTGATACATTTTTGCCATTTGCCAAGTATATCTATTTAGTTTGGTTTGTTTTTCACAATTAATACTGACTGATGGCTGGCTTGTTTTCTATTCCAGGTTGTGGAGACGAATTTGGTTGCTTTTGACTGTCACTGGATCATTATAAATGAGGTAAAGCCAACTAAACCTTACTGTCAACTCTGGGTCCTGTTTTCACATGTATAGTCACAGCATCTCCTACGGCCTTGAATTTCTAACAGAAAACAGAACACAAAGTAAACTTTCAGCTTACTGAATGGAGGCTGTTAAGTAAAAATAGAATAAGGAGTTTTTGAAAATTATAAAGGGCTTTGTACGAATAAAATAAATGGAGAACGTCTTCCCCACTGAATATCTTTCAGTCTTTTCCGTTGGCACACACTGCCTACATCAGGAGATCATCTTTATAAAAAGTACAGTTCTTCTTTGTAAGCAAAGTGAATTCCTCCCAGTGGAGGGCTTGTGTTCCATTTGTGCTTACTGTTGTTTCTAGAACTTTTGTACCCCACCCCCTTACAAGTGGATTAAATAGTTCAGCACATGAATATGAATAAACAAGGGCAGATTGTTTTTCTTCTCATAAAGAAATAAAACTGTTTTACAATTCACCAACTTGTCAAATTCCTTGTGAAAGTTTTTTTTTTTTTTTTCCCTGTAAGGACAGTGCATAAGATTAAAAGTACAGTATTGCAACATGAGAGCTTAGTGAAATAAGTTGTTCCATTAACACCTGCCAATCAGAGTTGGAGAGGACAATGAGCACATCAGTCTGGGGCAAATAATGAGATCAACAAGATCTAGTATTCAATGTATCTATTACTTATTAATAAAAAGAATGTGTTATTTATCAACAGATACCAAATGTTGAATTATAGAATAATAAGTTTTGTCTCAGGAACAAAGTAGCATTTTGGGCAAGAATTCTGGTTTTGCAGTCGGCAAGATAGGTTCAATCCTGGCTATGAAATTGGTTAGCTGTGTTACTATGGATATATAATATAATCATCCTGTGCCTCAGGTTTTATTTTGTTTGTACGGTATGTATAATAACATTTACTTTACAAGTTCATAATGAAAAGTAAGTGAAATATTATCTAATGCTCTTAACACGGTGCCTGACAAATGACACTCAATAAATGGTACTGAAGTAATGATCAGAGCACATTAAAGTTCACAGATCACTTTCTCACATATTATTTTGTTGAATACTAAATAGTATTATGAAGTGTTGAGGGAATGGGGTCCACAGAGGGTATATGACTTGCCTCTCCTTACACAGAAAAATAAAAATGATTCTTAGTTTCAAGTTGTCTCTCCTACACCACACTTCATTGATGGAATTTTAGCTCCCTTGATGGTTCTTTTTAGTTCAGTTTAAAGTCACTGGAAACATCTTACAAGCCTGTTTTCAGTCTGACAAACTTTAGGTCTACATGATTTGTCAGTGTATTTCTTATGTCAAATTAAGCTGTGTTTTTCTGAGATCCTGACAGATAATGTGTATATGTGAGATCTGCTTTCCAATGAAGTTTTTAAGTCAATCTAAAATGACTAAACATCAGGACAGAGTAAAGGGAAAAGGGAAACTTAACAAACCTTCATAATAACTTTTCAAATTCGGTAATTTCATCTCTATTTTTCTGCAAAGAATCTGAGGTTCAAATAAATTAAGCAGTTTGTAAAATATTACACAACTATGAAGAGGTGATAATGGGATTTAAAACAAGTCTTTTCTAGTCTAAAGCTTTGGTTGTTGTTGCTTTGTTTTCTTTTTTGATAATTTTCCTTATAGGTTATATTTTTGAAATTTCTGCTACCTGAATTTCAATCTTATAAGAGCCATTATTCTATTACTTTTTGTCTTTAGCTTATTATTTTCTAGATTACTATTTTTTGAAATAGAGAATCTTCCTAATTCCTTGTTTTTATCTCACACCCACCTTCTGATGGGGAAGAAACCACACAGATTTTCTGATATAAAACAAACTGGAGCCATTTTACTTGTTTATGTCAATATTGATGACTAGGGGGAAAAAGTGATCTCTTGCCTCCTTAGAGACATGGATTAATCAAACCAATTAATACTTATAATTGATAAATGGAAATGCCCATTCCTTTCTATTCTTTGGTAAGATTGCAGAAGGGACCCCTGAATTAATTTTCTTTTTCCATATTCAACTTAACTTCTAAAGTTATACTTGAATCTTAAAAGTGTGAACCGAGGTAGAGAGAGCTTTCCAGAACACCTTCCCAGAGCTTCCCAGAACACCTTCCCAGAGCTTCCCAGATAAATGGTATTTATCTTTTCCCTGCAATCAGTGTCCATCTGTCTACTGCTTATTGGTCAATTTGTGCTGTGCAAGAAATCGCTCCTTCATATCATAAAGAGGAAGTTTGACTGAGTAGCATGTATTTCATTGATGATGTATATCATGGAAAGAATAATAGCTTCTATTTTACTATATCTTTCATAAACATTACAACTCATTTTGCTGAACTTCTCATTAAATTTTATTTCATAAAATATTAGGAGGGCAAATGGTGTCTTTAAATGGGTGTTCCATAATATGGGCCACTATATTGCAAAAAAATAAAAACATCCACACAAACAAAGCAATCTAACTGGCAAATAACTCAAAAATGTTAGAATTATAAGACAGTATAGAAAACCTCAGTTCTTTTCTCCTCCTTCACATTTTAATTTCCTACTGTAAACTCTCATAACTATAACTTCACCTTTACCATTACTGAACCCCTTATCTCTTTTTTACCCACAGCCCTCCTTATTAGTCCTTGAGCAAAGATGTAATCTTAGGTGGGGCAGGTCAATACCACTTAGCCTTTGAAAAATCTTACGTTCACAGCCCACACTGTTTATATTGGTTATTATTTTTTTTTTCTAAACTGGGTTAAAACTCAGAGATCAAGCATATTTTCTGTATTTTCATCCCTAAGAAAAACCATCTGTCCATGTATCTGTGGTTAGCACTCTTACTTCCACATGATTCTATTCAGCCACCTCATTTTCTCTGAAATATGCCTCAGGAAACTTGAGTCTCGCTACCTTTATTTCATTTACAGGCCTGTTTATAATGGATGAATCACAATTTACCCAAGTTTCCGTAAAATAAGAAACATGGCTTTCTCGAATTTGCTAGGAAGATAATAAACTCTAAAAGGAGCAATGACAACAACAAAACCCAACAACATGCAAATGCCCATTTTGATTGAACATGGAAATCGTGAATCTCACTAGTTTGGTTTGTGTAGCTACTATTTTGTTGCTAATTTTAAAATGGGTTGCACACATTTATTTAATCTTATTGCACCAGTAGTTTCTCAGAGAGAAACTATAAATCAAAGTTGGCATTGTGCATCATCATACAAATTGATGTCAAAACTTGAAAACAATATATTTTTTTCGCTTGCATTAAGTGTGCTATAATAATGAGAGGCTATGCTAGTTCATATGGTGTAATCAATCATATGTTAGTAGTTGATAATGGTATTTATCTTTTCCCTGCAATCAGTCGATCCAGTACAGAACAGCCTTTCCATATAAGTACTGTCATCCCTTCAGGGTCCTGAAGTAGATGGCACTTTAAGTTTTACAAAAGTTAGAAATTCAGGTAGGAAGATATATACACTGTTTAGAGCAGCAAGAAGCATAATGCTGTAGTCACCCTTCTACTCCCTGATGATACCGAACCTGACCTTTGGCATCCTGAATTCTTATTTAAATAGTTTAAGCCACTATTCTCTGCTAATGACTACTTAGTTCTGCAGTTAAGGAGAAGGGGGTTGTTGTTGAGATTTGAAAAGCCTATATATATAATGAATATTTTTAAATTTTTTTTTAGTTTGGTGATTAATTGAACTTCTCACTACTAATCTGTCAAGCAGAAAGCTGCCATTCTGCTCCCCTTCCTGCTGCTCTAGTCTACAGTTGGTTTTGTTCCATATTTCATAATATTTGTATAATTATTTCACATTAATATTAAACTTTATGGAAGCATTAAAGGATCATCTTTGCTAAAGCATGAAGAGTGTAAACATATCAGCAATGCAACAACAGCAGTAAGCATAATCTTTTCAAATTATACCACATAGTACTCTGCTTAATATCATTACTAAAATCTGCTTTATTTAGAATGGGTAAAGTTATTAAAGCACCCCAAAGTCTATAAAGTTTCAGGTATCTATATTTAGAAGATGTTTTGGTGAAATCTTGCCATTCATTCGATTTTTCATTTATCAACCTTTAATGAATACCTACTATGAGCCAAGAACTTCGTTCAATGTTAAGAGATAAAAGAATGGGAAAAGGAGGAAGGGGTCCCTTCTCTGAAATAGTTTATATTATATAGATTGGCATCCAACCTAATAGATTTTGGGTCTTTCCTTCCCTAGAATTCTATTAACTTAAGCCTAAAGCTGATATCCTACAAGGATTCAGGAGCAATCCAATTCTCCTAAAAGATTTGTTCTGGGAAGTGGCTGTTTCTGGCGGAGTTGTATCCTTATCAGATACTTTCGCTTTCCTCTTCCTTGGCTCTTACACAGTTCAGAGTTTGCCCTACATTAAACTATCACAGTAAAGTGATAAGAATCTTTCCTCGGATATATTGATTTGATTCTTAATAATTTTTGATTATCCGTGTAAATTATTTTGGGGGTAAAAGACTGTATGCCTTGCTCTTAAGGAAGAAAAATTGAGAAAAATTAGGTATACTAAAACATATTTGTTCATTTTTAATTGCAGTATTCTTATTTCATAAATATACTCATTCAAATCAAGAATACAAAAAGGACAAATAATTTTATAATTTACCTTCTTTAAATTCTTTCAAACTCAGGAAATGTCTGTATCTTTCTAAAGAGTAGCATATTTGGGTAGTACAGGGGGCTTGGTAGAGTATGTACTGAACTGGTTCTTCATATGATTATTTTAAAAAATCAGATATTTTAACATTTTAAAAATTCAGCACATTAGAATAATGTAGATTCCAAAAGATTATACAATAGTTTCATATTTTAATAAAAGCAGTTTACTTACAGATTTATTTTTCATTTAAAAGTATCTCTTAATAGATTAAATATTCACTTGGCTTCCAGTGTTTATATAACATTGCATCTGTCACTCTTGAAATGCACCTTTTGGAATGCAGAAGTAAAGTTCTGTAAATATAAAATAGCTGTCTGATCAAGTTTTCATATCACTATCAAACTATTTTTGAGATCAGGTGTCAAAACTAAAACTGCAAGTGAATTTTTTGAGACAGACTGTCTGTTAGCTTCATTCAGAATGGCAGATTCTTTCCTCCCAGAATATTACTTTCTTTTCCCTTCCCCAAATAATAATAGGCAAAATATATTCAATTCAAATTGACATTTTCTCAAATATAGCTTAGTCGCTAAGACACCTGTGAACTTCAACTTTTAGAACCTGTAAAAGGTAACCATCCTCTTTTGTGGGTTTAAAAATAGTCCTCTTAAAGACTTTGGCTCATGACAGATGACTTTATCATTTCTTATAGAATCATCAGACTATTAAATGCTAGAATAATATATCTTTATAGTTTTAATTCCTATCACTTATGCATATTAATCTAAATAATTCCTGTAAGGAAAAATGGATTTCTTGTGTAATTACTTCAGAGAGTGTCTCTTTTGATGACATTTATAAATTCATACTATGAATAAAGGGTATTTTGAATGAAGAGCTTGGAATCTTCTTGGTTCCTTATTTATAAATGAGAATGACAGTATCTGAATCAGAATGTAGTTTTTAGCAGAAAATGAGATAATAGGTTAAGTACTTAGTATTTTGCCCAAAATATAGTAGGGTCTTAATAAATGTAAATTTTTATTCTAATGTGCTGATTTGTAGTTCACCATGGGTGGAGCATGTAGAAATGGTGCTGTTTGACAAAATGTTGATAAATCTTAGTATCGCTAAAGAAAAAAAGACTATGTATATAACACAACTTAGTCAATATTATGCAAAGAGTGGTAGAATTTTTCACTGTCTTTTTGAATGAAAATTCCCATCTGCACAATATGAAATTTTAAAAAATGTAAAGACATTGAATAGCAATAATAATTAATTTTGAAAGTTTTCTAGTTAAATTTCAGGCTTAAAATGAAGTTGACAGACATCGTTTAATTTTATTTTGTGAGTAGATGACAGAGACTTAAAAAGTGACCTGCTTTTTGCCAGACAGAAATTTCGGGGGCCAGTGAAATGACACACACTAAAGAAAAAGATGGCATTTTAAACTGAGAAAAATAATTTTTTATGGTACATTAAGGATTAATCGACTGGAAATCCAGGATATTACACTGGATATAGCTGATGGCAGGTGTTATTTTATTTTTAGAGAAATCTATATTTTATAAAGATCATAAATAAAAGATGAATTTTAAAGCTAATATATGCTATAAGAAAGAATAATATGTGATTAGCCTAGTAAGGAAGAAAATTTACACTTGTAAGTCATCTTTTTCTCTTTCATTATTCTGTAATAACTCTTTGACACAAAACTGAGAAATGCTCACTGTATTCTAAAATGTATCATGTGTCAAATTTTTTATTTCCGATGCCATAAGAATCTGTTGAAACCAATAATATGTTAATTACAAAGGCTTCATTGGTTTAAAAGGTTCCAAATGGACACCATGGAGCACAAACTACCTAAGTAAAGACTGCATTAAAACTAAATTTTATTCTGATCACTCCTATTCTAATTCCAATTAGAATAATGTTCAATTAGAACAGATGTATGTTATGAAAATATTATGTTATTTTTATTACTTTTACATCCATGATTGAGTCAAATCTTAAAATTTAAGTCTGGAATTGGGAGGTGGCAGGGAGAAAGAAGTAGAAAATGCTCTTCTTTGAGTTCGGTAGATGCTTATATACAAACTAGCATTAATTTGGATAAACATCACTGGAGTTCACACTGCATTAATCAACAGAATTTTTCATCTTTATGTTAAGAACACAATTACATACTAACTTATCCATTCAGCAGTTAGTGAGCACTTTGTTTTATCTATTCTTTACCAAGAGAAATGTATGAGTTAACACCAGTAGTTCTAAGAAATAATTGGGAAAAGTCTTAAAAAATAATATCTCCTCATTCTCTCTCTACTTGTCTTATTTAAGAACCTCATTTTTCATTGCTAAGAACAATATATATTATTCCTACATTATAACTATCTTCCTAGGTAGTCAAAGTACCTTGAAATCCATTAATGAATAATTAAGTGTAATAGCAAGTTATTTGCGATGTTTTCCAATGTTTAGACAACACATTTTTCTGAAGTGTTCAACATGTTATAAACTTATTATTAATAAAATGTGTTTAAGTCAGTTGCTCCATTTGAAATTATTTAGGTATTAATTAATTATATACATAAATGCATATAGTTTAAAGCACAGACAGCGACTACAAATGAGTTGATTATTTTAATGAACATGTGTTGTTGCTTTCATTTGGATGTGGGCTAAGCATTATGCAAATGTATTACAGTAACAGAATCTCTTAGCATTTCCAGATAACAACTCATTAATAGTTTTATGTTTCTGTTACTGTATTAAAGCATTTCTAATTCTTCCATTTCTTATCTTATAGGAAATAAGTGATGTGGATGTACAGGAACTTGTAAGAAGGTCAATTGGAAGGTTAACCATCATTCGTCAGACATTTCCAGTCCCCCAGAATATAAGTCAGCGATGTTTCCGTGGCAACCATCGAATATCTTCAACGTTGTGTGATCCAAAGGATCCATTTGCTCAGAATATGGAGGTATAGTCTAAGTCCCTGGATATTTCTTCAAGGATGTTTTGTTGGGCAGTTGTAGAGAGAGCTTTTCCAGTGGCATTGCACTCAGAATTGTACACATTTCCATTTTCTGAACTATTCTCCTCTTCCAGCAATTTCATAAGTCTGATGGGGAGAGTGCTATGAATCTGTCTTTGATCATTTTGACCTCATTACAGCAAAATATCTACTTGTTTAATAAAAATATAATAAGTAAAGTTTTTTTTCTTTTCAGCAAGTAAATCTATAGCATTTCTCATGGTGAATTTGTGATTGATACTCCTTAATGCCAAACTCCAAATTATTAAGCTAATAAATTTGCTTGCCTTTTGTGGCATAACAAGGATATAGAAGTTTATTCTTTTTTAAAGATTAATTTCCAATTGGAAGAACTTCACCAAAAAAATTTTAGAAATCCAAAAAATGCTGTAGTGTTATAAAGTTATATACAACTCAGAGGGGATATAGCTGAAACCTTTGCTATTCAGAATACAATAAAGAATTTGAGAGTAGATGAATACAATCTCTGAGCAGCAAAATAAAGAACACCAAGTCCCTGAAGCTTACTCATAAGAATGCCCTTTTAATACTCACCTGGAGCCTATTTCTTTTTCTTAAGGAAAATCCTATCAGATTTTTTTGTTTTATTTCTCTTTGCACTGGTGTTCTCAATATGTCAATCTGATGGAGGTTTAACAAAGGCAGGCGCATCAACAAGAATAGGGCTCCATAAGAAGCGCTCTAGCTAGGCAAGAGACAGGAAAAGAGAAATCAAACAGATACACTAATTCAGATATCCTATCGGAGCAGGACTTTCCCTGTAAAACAACTCTATATCATAAAGCAGTTCCTAAGAGTACCACTGTAGTATATTGCTAGTATATTAGTTAATTTTTAAACAATATCCCTGAGATATCAACAAAGATTAAAGTCATGGTCAATTTCATAGGTTAAAAAAAAATGATACATTTTAGCAACCTATTCCTTCAAACTGTTTAATATCAAAAACATTTTAGTACTTAGATATGTTTAGTTTGAAGATGTTGGGAAAATAATCCTGGGAGAACTAGTTCGTTCCCAATAA
Source organism: Balaenoptera ricei (assembly GCF_028023285.1). Taxonomy (NCBI): domain Eukaryota; kingdom Metazoa; phylum Chordata; class Mammalia; order Artiodactyla; family Balaenopteridae; genus Balaenoptera; species Balaenoptera ricei. The sequence goes on from NC_082643.1 coordinate 13,507,284, forward strand.
TACTGGATAAATAAGTCGACTTGGCAAAACTACTTCGTTTGAAAGATAACTCCACAGCTTCCCTATTTTTAGTCAGCTTTGAATTTTTTTAGCTAAATTACCATTTATCTAACCATTTCTTCATACTTATTACCACTGTAATGAGCCATGTGTATTTACCAGGCAGCTGGCTCTGGGATCATTGCCCATAGAACTTTCCTACTAAATTTTAAGCTCTTTTAGAATAGGTTCTCTCCAGGACCAGGCATCAAAAAATCACATTAACTACTTGTCTATTTTTCTTTCCCCCATCATATCTAACATGGTGCTTTGCACCTTTGTAAATATTTGTGGATTTGAATGTAATTGATAAGAAGGCAGGGGTCAAAGTAAGCTACTCCAGCCTAAACAAGGTTTAAGTTTCATACTTCCAGTGACCCATCTTTTCATATTAATTGGTCATGAATATAATTCATGTGGAAATGATAGAATTTTAAATAGAGAAAAACATGAAAGAACTTTGATTTAGAAAATCATGAGATATTAAAGGCTGTTCCTGTCAAAAGAGGTAGTAGGAAATGTACAGATTGGGAAAGCAGAAAGTCACTATATAGTATTTTAAAGCACATTCGCCTAACAGCACAATCCTCCTGATTCAATTAATGAATTCCTTGAAATCAGGGAACAAATATTTTATTTATCTTTATATTCCCAGACCTATCTGATGAATTAAGGATGTACTGGAAGCACCACTCCTCCTGCCCTGTACCTTCCTCATACTCCCCTCAAACCCACAGATAGAAGAAAACAGGATGATTACTTTTTCTTTGTGCATGTATTACATTTAACGTCCCTAGTATATTTAATAGAATTTGACTAAATGTTTAATATATAAAAGGAAAACTGACAGAAACTTTTATATGTGAAGATTTATATAATGAAGTGTCTAAATGCAGGGCTCTTGAATTTAAAATGTCCCATTAAAGGAAGAACATTTGATATAGAGGCTTGCCTTGGTGCATATTTTATCTCACTGAAGTTAAAGAAAACAACAAGAAAAGCACTTATTAAAAATTTGAAGCCCCCCCTTCCAGGTTCCCTAGGAAAACAGACCTCTCAACTTGGATTCCATAAAAACAATGCAGATAAAAATGATCACAGGCAGACTTATATCTTATCAGCAGGGTACAGTTAAAAAACAAACTCAGAAAAAAATCTATGAAAATATGATTCAAGTCAGCTCTAAAAATAGAAACCTAGCTATAAAATCACAATAATCAGTACAACAGAGGAGAAGAGGGTACAGTGAGCCCGTGTAGAGATCTCCAGGCTGTTACATATTTCAGTGTACATAGAAAGGGGAGTAAGATTTAGAAAGAACAAAAAACATGTTTCCTCAATCTTTAAATTTGTGCCAGAAAGACTAAAATCCAGGATTAGCTGAAGTTGCAAAATAAATGTTAAAGATACCTTTTCGCTAGAAACAGAGTTTTTAGCAATATATGAAGCAAGAAGGAAGTGAACCATTTACTGCTTGGTGAAACTAATGTTAGCTTGGCTGCCAATGGAGGGAAAATAGAAATATTCAAATCCTTTTGCTTCTGTTTTCTCCATCTAGGAAAAAAAATGTCCTCAAATTGGAAAGATTAAAGTCATTAAAAGAAAAGTAAACCACTGGTTTAGAATGAGCAGGGGTTTGGAGATGGTTAGAGTATGCCTTGCTCCTCTAAAATGAGGCCTGAGAAATAATTGCTCAGAGCAGTAAATAAACGAGTAGATATGATCACAATATTGCAATTTAGAAATACTAGAGAAGTACTTGAGAAGAGAACCCAAGTACAAGACATTGGTAATTGTCCCAATTTTCAAAAGGAAGGAAAAAAGATCTGACAACCAGAGTTTAACACACTAAAATTAATATTTGGATAAATTGTAGAATATATTATTGAATATATGGTTTGGGGAACTTCAAATAAGATAATAGGACTTCCTTAAGAGCAAGCACTGCCAGACTAAGTCCTACTTAATATTTTTTTAGATTGGGAGAATGTCATAAATCTATTTATTGTATATTGATTTTAATGCAGTGTTTGACAAATTTCCTTATGAAATCCTTATGGGAAGACATTAAAAAGTCTAAATAAGTTGATGTCATTCAAACATTTTCACCAAAGCCTCCTAAGAACAGAAGATGGTAAACAATCTGGCTTCAGATTTTTTTAAAAGTTCAAAATGTATTAAAGTTTCATTATTATCTTTAAAAGTTATAAAACATATGAGTTTCTTTGAAATTAAAAGTAATATTTCAAATAATTTATCAGTTAAATTACTTTGTTTTCTCTCCAAATTGATAAGCGTAGAACATGCCCCAGATGTATTCTGTAGCTTTGAGTATCTTTAATACCTACAACTTTTCACCAGAGCTTCTCTTACACTCAATTTGAGAAGTATGGAACTAGAGGAATATTCAAACCACGCTGATAAATATTCTACTCTTGAAGTGCAAGGAATTCTCTGTGGTCACCCAAAGAGTCTGTCCTTGGACCTAATATTTTCAAAACGTTTATAACTACACAAATGAAAATGAATAAAGTATGCCTATCAGATCTGTAAATGGCATAAAGCTAGGAGAGAAAGCTTACATTGTGTTACATCATCAAGATTCAAGTTGTTAATATTCACTGAGTAATATGCCTAAAAATTGAAATATGACAGAGATAAAGTACAGGTTCAAAGTCGATTACAGACAGTCTAGATGGATGAGAACCAGTTTGACAGTTTAAGGCTGTTAAGACGAAGGCAAACTTGATTGGAGTATAGCAGAAGTCATATTTGCTCCAAGCCACTCTAATGTAATCTTGGTCTCTATGTCAGAAGGATTTTGCTAAGATCAAGAGAGATAACGTCTTATACTACTTTCTCCTAGTCAGCTCACATCTGCAATAATGTGTTAGTTCTGGGTACTCAACTTTCGACAGAAACACTGAAAAATAAGAGAAGGATAGAGGAAGAATGTGGAGATGATGAGCAGCCTAGAAATAATACCAGATGACAAACAACTGAAGGAAAGAGGATGTTTCAGGGCAAGACAAAGGAGGTGTCAGATCTTGAAAGGTTGGCATGTAGAGGAGGTTGGTCCTGATGAAGTCAGAAAACAAGTGTAGTAACAGTAGGTAGAGAAAAATGATTGGTCGACTGGTGGGATACTGGAGTTTAAGATGTTAGAGGAGTTGTTCATTTGGGTCTAGTAAATAGTCATTTGTGTTGGTCATGGCCAGAGTAGAAGTGAAGGTCATCTGTGTAGAAATTGAAGTGACCTTTTTTCAATATAAGGAGGCAGTTTGGGATCACTGTGAAGGAGGAGTCATGAATAAAGAGTGACCAAGAGGTCAGTAGATACTGGCAGAAAGGGGCTGTAACATGTGGCGTAGAAACGAACACAAACCTCGAAAGAGAATAGGTACTTGCCTGAGAAAGAAGTAAAAGAAGGGGTAATAGAAAGCTCAGAGAATGTCATCACTCCCTTTTGATCCTGCAGTTTAGGTAGTGGGGAAATGAGGAGAGGTAGTCATTTGTTGAAAACACCTGTCACATACTGAGTACAGAGCACTCAACTTTAAGTCCATCATGGATGCTAAAGTGTGTGCTTTAAGGTGTGTAAAGAAGACTGTGCCACAAGAAGTGTCAGGTTTGGACGGTAGCCAGGTTCGCAGGTCTCTCTTATCTTGACTTCTGTTAAACCTACCTGATGTTAAACTTGGCTTTCTTTTCTTTGACTTCTTTTCCTTGACAACAGTGTATCAAAAACCAAATATATGCTAGGCTCTAGGCTAAGTCAAGAGGAAATAAAAAATAAAGGAAACAAAAGTACAAAGGGGAAACAGTATGTACAATATGAACCCTTGTCCAAAAAGAACCCATATTCTAGTGTGAAAAGCAGAGTTTAAGAAATCTTAGCATTATGATATGCTTCAATAGAGGTATGCACCAAGTGGTATGGGAGATAAAACGAGGACTTCCCACCTAGACTGGGAGTGGGGAGAATCCTGAGAAGTTGTCAGGATAGGATTCACCCAGCTTGTGACCCATGAATTGAATACGAGAGGAAGTTAACTAGCTGGAGAAAGATAAAGAGACATCAAAGGATGCTCCCACAACTGTCTCATCTACACACTTAAAGAAATCAGTCAGAGGGTGAAACAAAGTAAAGCTAGGTTGCTAAGAGCAAGCGAGTTTGAGGCAGTGGCGCAGGAGAGGTCAGAAAAGGCCAGATTATTGCATATTATTGAGAAATCATCAAAAGATTTGCTCTGGATTTTTGGGTACAGCTCACTCATCCATCATGTTTCATCTAGGTTTACCTTTCGGGTCTTCACAGTCTAATTCAGATGAAGTTTGATTCATCAGGTACTTTTAACATCAAGTCTCACTCTTCATTCATTGCCAGTCGCACCATCCCTCCTAGTCCCTCTAGTAATTATCTGGTGGCTGGGCAGGTGGGTAGGGGTTGGTGAGAAAGAGAATAGCCTATCCTAATATTTCCTTATAAAGAACAAACTGGGGGGCTTCCCTGGTGGCGCAATGGTTGAGAATCTGCCTGCTAATGCAGGGGACATGGGTTCGAGCCCTGGTCTGGGAAGATCCCACATGCCACGGAGCAACTAGGCCCGTGAGCCACAACTACTGAGCCTGCGCGTCTGGAGCCTGTGCTCCGCAACAAGAGAGACCGCGATAGTGAGAGGCCCGCGCACCACGATGAAGAGTGGCCCCCACTTGCCACAACTAGAGAAAGCCCTCGCACGAACCGAAGACCCAACACAGCCAAAAATAAATAAATAAATAATTTAAAAAAAGAACAAACTGGAATTTCACTTAGTGCGTAAGAGTGTTCAAAATCTGTTTAAAGAAAGGTCTACAAGCACGAATGGTTAAAGATTTACCTAGTTTTGAAAGACAACTCAAAAGGCACTGTTAGGAAGTGCTTATTAACAGTTGTTCATAGTATCAAACTTTCATCATCCTAATAGTTGAAGCTTACTTCCATGCTGTGATGTGTACAGAAAATTTCATAAGATTCCTTCATGATTAATTATAAGCAAAGGGTAATCAAAGTACTGTCCCCATTATTTGCAGGAAAAAAAATGTGATAACAAGACTCTTAAAAATCTGAGAAAATTAAAATGCTTAAAATGGATTTAATTTTTATAGCTGAGTTCTTATTTTTTAATTGTATATTAGAGTTTTCCTTCAAAGAGGAAATAATATAACACTGTTATATTATTTAACCTCTGTTATTGACCTTGGATATCTCTTGGTGTCTGTATTTTTAAAATATTGTTTCTAATTTATTTGAAAAATAAACACCATCAGTAATTAACAGTGAGGATAGTGGTTCTGGCAAGACTTAAGCGTAAGAGTGCAATACAGCTTATCAAACGTGTATAATTCATTTCAGATCTATATAGAGGGAAGATAACATGATTACATTAGAAGAAGAAAGAGTTAATGTAAACACACATTCACAGTGAATAGCTTATGATATTTGTCATGTTAATTAACTGCAATGCACATGTATATAATTTTGTATAGACCCTTGATCATTGTAATGTTTATGAATGGTGCTGTTTCCTCTCACTTTTTTCATTACTTTATCTCCAGAGGCACAAATGTACAGGCAGGTGTCTGCTTCCTTTTTTTTTTGCACCTATGACACTCATCTTCTATGTAAGATCAAGTTGATATTTCTCCATCTGAATAACCAGAATGCAAAAACTTGACATATTCAGAAAACGTATTGTTCAGTTTGCCCTTCCAGTCTTAAGCCCTTAGATCCTTACCTCCTCAGAAAGAAATAAGGACTAGTGATTTTCTAAGGTCTGACACTAACAGCCTTGGCTCTGTTGAAACTTCTCTTTTTTATCTTCTCTTTCACAACTAAATAAGCTGAAAAAGCAATTGAGGCATACAATCAGACAAGACTTCATTCTCAATAACAAAATTGCCCAGGAAATGAGAAAAGCAACCTTCTGCTTAATAAATAACCCAGTAAACCAACCATCTATGACATGAACGGAAGCAACTGAGCTGATGATTTTCTCCTTGTTCTTGATGGTTGGCATCAATGATTCTAATGATTACTGTCTAATGTCTTTCCAGATTTCAAACCTTTACATATATGACACGGTGCTTCTGCTTGCTAATGCTTTTCATAAGAAGCTGGAGGACCGAAAGTGGCACAGCATGGCTAGTTTGTCATGTATCAGAAAAAACTCCAAGCCCTGGCAGGGAGGGCGTTCCATGCTGGAGACCATCAAGAAGGTAATTTCTGACTAGCATTTCTTTTCTTTTTTTTTTTTTTTTTATTCATCCATTAGTTTTTTTGTGTTGTTGTTGTTAATTTTATTTTTTTAATGAAGTATAGTTGATTTACAGTATTGTGCCAATCTCTGCTGTACAGCAAGGTGATGACTCTTATACACATATAGACATTCTTTTTTAATATTCTTTTCCATTATGGTTTATCACAGGATATTGAATATAGTTCCCTGTGCTAAACAATAGCATCTTATTGTTTATCCATCCTATATATAATAGTTTACATCTGCTAATCCCAAACTCCCAATCCATCCCTCCACCACACCCCCTCCCCCTTGGCAACCACAAGTCTGACTAGTATTTCACTCTTCCTAATTTTTATGCAAGGAAGAACAATAAGTCATTGTCTGATGAGATATCTTTTAGTAGGATTTTTTTTCACTAATGTTGCTGCCTATTCAAAGCACAAAACACTGTAATGGGTAAATGAAATATTTAAAAAATCAAGGTCAGAAAATCATATATGTCTATGAAACAGGGAGCCCTTATTTATTTATAAGGAAATTTTATGCAGGTAAAAAATTAGTTGAAATATCTTAATGCACTTTCATTATATCATTAGGGTCAGAGATGTTCAAATTATTTTGGTACCTGTCACAAAATACAAAAAGTTTTTTTTTTTTTTTCTTTAAACTACACCATCCACTGAAAAAAATAAACACTAGACCTAGGTGTTTTTTCAGTTAGATGATGCATGGTAAGACATTGGATGTGATGATCTTTAATTTACCTTACAACAAAAGTATTCATAAACAGTTAATATTTTACAGCATTTGTGAACTATTTGGGGTACTTGATGGCATTCTTCTTCTTCACTTTCAGTGTGGTATTTAGCCTGGCTGTGACCTGCTTTGGCTCAGCTACCTGCTCCATTCCCATAATGTTGTTTAGCTCCTCTCAAAGGTATAAGCATCCTGCAGTTTATTAGCCTCTTTGTCATGCCATCCTCACTGGCATTTTCCATTTGTCTTGCACAGCTTCTTGGATTTAAAATGAAATGATTAATAAGACAAACAAATTTCTCCTGTACCCTTTACACAAAGGAGACAGCCATTTGGAAGTTTATAGTCTTCATTTTATGCATCCTTTTTCTTTTGTTTTCCTTTTTCTCCTGAAATAGTTAGAGAAATAGCTAGTCAAATGAAATATGAAGTATTTAGAAATGCCAGCGAAAAATCTAAAAATTAACATTAAAAGGGAGCTAGATGTACAAAAACCAGGAAGTAGAGGGAAGAATGTTTCAAATGGAGAAAAGCCTGGATCTTCCTTTTGGTACTGTATCATCTTTGCAGAAGAATCACTTTAATGAGAATTTAAGCTCTTATCAACAGAAATGCTTGAGAATTAAATGTATTGAATATATTGGCAGAGGAGGATTTTTCAAGTGAAAAATGAGTAAGTCAAATCTAAGCTCAAGGTGTTGCCAAAATCCCCCAGCTCTACCTATGTAGGGAGTTGGCAGGTATGAATCCAAGGGAGGTTGTTGAACATGGTTCTGATCCTGCCAATTTATTAATTCATGGTTTGTCTAGGATGCAGGAACCTGAATATATTCATTCTTTGGAAGCTGTCTCACAAAGACAGAATAATTGTTTGGGAGGTTGCTTAGGAGATACTTATTTAGCGAAAGTATCAGTAGGAGGGAAAGAGAGACACTATAATATGTAGGTATTTCTTATGGAGCAATTCAATATGTAAAATGTTGTTAGAAAATTTATAATCAAAACAATGATTTCATGATAATTATGAACTTCTGTTTTGGGGGAATATTTGCATATTTTTCTCCTGTAAACTTTCAACCCGGTGGCACTTTTTAAAGGAATATATCCATTCTGTGTACCTAGAGACACTGTTTGAATGATATGTTTGATTGCAAATGTTCTATTTCATTATTTTTTTCTCACATTTCAAATTGCCCTTAAAAACGGAGTTAAGTTTTTCCAATCATATTACTTTGCCTCATCTGAGTGTCTTGGTTATCCCATTTGGACGTCCAGGCTGATGGCACTTCACAAAACAAGAGAATTTGAGAAAAAGTTTACTACTCACACAGGGACTCCTGGGGAAAGCAGAGTGGGCCCATGCAGGCCCAGGCTGGCTTGAGCAAAACACTGTGAATGGGCTGGGCATTTGTAGTGGTTAAGGGATGGGGCTAAGAAAAGTTCCCATTTACGTGGGATGGAGATTTTTGAGGCTTACATTTCCCAGGGGTGTTAAAGAAGGAGGTGCAGGATGGGCTTTCTTAATCAGCGTGTCCATATGTGGAGCCAAATAAGAAAGGAAAAGCGAAGCTTAAAAAGAAGTCAGCAGCCAGACATCACAAATGAGGTCAGGCTCTTTATTACAATGTGAATATTCTAGTGATAAAATTGTTAATTACTTTCAAGTAACCACTGCATGCCTATATTCTGAGCATGCTCTATACGCTTTACAAAGCCTATGTACTAAAGCAAGGAGTGCAAAGAATTAATGTCCATGAATGGACATGGTATCTATCTATTTAGTTATCTTTTTATAACCCTCAGAAAAGATTTAGAGTATTCTTCATACATGTTTTCATTGTATTTATTCCTGAAATTTTGTAGGGTTTTGAGTATGCGCATCTGTGCTGTCTGCATGTGTTTGTGCACACTATCATGAATAGGATATGTTTCCACTACATTTTTAAACTAGTCATTGTAGGTACATGAGGAAGTTATTGGTGTTTGATATATTTTGTGACTGACCTGATCAACTTTTGTTACTAAACTCCAGATTCTTACTTCTTCCTTTGTAGTTTATTCCCTTGTGTTTTTCAAGTAGATATTGATATCATCTTCAAAAAATTGTCATCACTTAATTCTAATACTTTATATCTTTTTAAACCTTTAAAAAAAGTTTTCTTGGGGCATCTGGGAGCACAACCTGCCAGGTGCACCTGGAGCCCTGTGGGCTTTGGAGGCGGCCAACTTCCGCTGTTGCAAGTGAGAAAGCCAGGTCATCTCCATGTCAGAGACGATGAGGCCAGGATTCTACCGCTACGGGAAAGCAGCAGGTGATATCACGCTGACCAGGCCGGGAGCTGACCTGCAGAGCACTGCTGCACAGGACACGTTATTATCCAGCTCTCCTGTGATGCCGTCTTCAGTGATTCCTCTTGATTTTGTTGTCAGTTCACCGCTGACATGTGGCACTCTCAGCTCTTGGATAGAGGGAACTCCAAGCAGTGGTGTTAGGGGCACACCCATGAGGCAGAGGCCTGACCCGGGTTTTGCACAAAACGGCCTACAGGTGGATTTCCAGTATGGGCCAGCAACAGAAGATATACTGGCCGGTGAGCAGCTTCTAGGCCAAAAACTTCTGATCTGAGGAACAGACGTAAATATGGAAACCTGCAAAACAAATTTGCAGAGATTTTATTGACTCTCTGGCTAAAGAAGAAGAAAATATTGCCGTAGATATTGCTGAACCTCCGTACATGCAGTTACTTGGAAAAACTAATATTATGGGGAAGCCCTTTTTAAATGTAAACTGTGAACACATAAAATCATTTGGCAATAATCTGAAGAGACAGCTCGTCTGCTTCCCACTGGAAGTTATCCTGACTTTTACTATGACTCTCCATGAGATCTTTGACAGTTACCTGACTCAATCTTAGAACATCAGATACAAGTGGGACCATTCAGTGTATTGGAGATGAAGAACATGAGGAACCTGAATCCAGAAGACACCAGACAGCTCATCACCATCAACGTCACGATGATCAGGATGTCCCAGCTGATTCCAGACACGCATGGGGCCTTCTTCCGGTGCCCCGTGTGCACCCGTACTGTCCTAGTGGAGATGGACCTTGTCAGAGCGCTGAGTCTGAGTATCGGCGTGCTGCCATACCACCCACAGTGTGGTGCTGACCCACGACTGCTTGTCACGTTCTCTGACAAACAGATGATCAAACTTCAAGAGTCTCCTGAAAATATGCCTGCAGGGCAGATGCCTCATGCTGTCATCCTTTTGCTCACAATGACATTGTTGACAAGATTCATCTTGGGGACAGAGTGAATATCACAGGCATTTATCCAGCTGTTCCTATTGAATCAGCCCAAGGGTGAGTAATGTGAAGTCTGTCTACAAAACCCTCATTGATGTCATTCATTATCAGAAAATGGATGCAAAGCGTCTGCCCAAAGGAGATGAAGAAGCAAAACAGAAACTTTTTTTCAGAGAAGCATGTGGAATTACTTAAGAAACTTTCCAGAAAACCAGACATTTATGAGAGACTTGCTTCAGCCTCAGGTCCAAGCACTTAAGAACAGGAAGATTTCAAAAAGGGAAACTTGCTTCAGCTTTTCTGGGGAACAGGGAAGGATTTTAGTCAAACAGGAAGAGGCAGATTTCATGCTGAGATCAACATCCTGCTGTGCAGTGACCCTGGGACCAGCAAGTCCCAGCTTCTGCAATAGGTAAACAACCTGGTACCCTGGGGCCAATATGCACCTGGGAAGGGCTTCAGTGCAGTCGGCCTAACAGTATATGTGAAAGACCCCAAAAGGAGGCAGCTGGTCCTGCAGACTGGTGCCCTTATCCTTAGTGACAGTGACATCTGCTGTACTGATACTTGAAAAGATGAATCAAAGTACAAGATCAGCGTTGCTTGAAGCCGGGGAACAGCTAACTCTCCTTACCACAATGGCTGGGGTTATTTGCAAGCTCAATGCATGCTCATGTATCCAGACAGCAGCAAATTCTATTGAGTCTTAGTGTGAGGCTAAAAAATACCACCTTTGAAAATATCCAGCGACTTCACACCTTATTCCCCAGGTTCGGTTCCATCTTCCTCATGCTCGACCTCAGGATGAAACCTGTGGCAGGCGTCTGGCTCACCCCCTCGTGGCTGTGTACCGCTCGAGCAGGGAGCATGTGGAAGAGGAGTTCATGGATACGGCAGTGCTGAGGGACTATGCCGTCACAGCACTGGATGCGTAGGTTGAGTCAGGAAGCCAGCCAGGCTGTCACCAAAGCTCAGGTAGAGGAGGAAAGGTTTCTGCATACCTCCAAAGCTGGAATCGTTAAAATGGCTTAGCAGAAGGCCATGCTAAAGTATGATATTCAAATAAAGTTGAAGCAAAGATACAGACCTCCATAGAGAGGCTGTAAGCAGTCTGCCACTAACCCCCAGATGGGCATTGTAGACATATCTATTCTTACTACAGGAATGAGTGCCATCTCTCCTAAATGGAAAGAAGAGTTAGCTGAAGCACTGAAGAAAACTTATTTTATCTAAGAGTAAGACACCAGCCCTAAAGTACCCACAACTTTTGGAAGATGTTTGGGAACAATCTGACATAGCCATTACCAAAGATATATTTGACGAAGCACCATGTGCCTCGGCTGAAGATGACTTTTTGACAGTGATTGGAAAAACTGCTCGCTTGCTCTGAAGCTCTGAACGTTCAGCTCCTCTGCACTTGGGCACTGACTTTGCTTCCATATATGTGCACAGCATATGGGCCAATAGAAAGAAATTCTTTCTTTTTTTTTTTACCATCTTTATCGGAGTATAATTACTGTACAATGTTATGTTAGTTTCTGCTGTATAACAAAGTGAATCAGCTATATGTATACATGCATCCCCATATCCCCTCCCTCTTGCGTCTCCCTCCCACCCTCCCTATCCCACCCCTCCAGGTGGTCACAAAGCACCAGCTGTTCTCCCCGTGCGATGCAGCTGCTTCCCACTAGCTATCTATTTTATATTTGGTAGTGTATATATGTCAGTGCTACTCTCTCACTTTGTCCCAGCTTACCCTTCCCCCTCCCCGTGTCCTCAAGTCCATTCTCTATGTCTGTGTCTTTATTCCTGTCCCGCCCCGAGGTTTATCAGAACCATTTTTCTGTTTTTTTGTTTTTTAGATTCCATATATATGTGTTAGCATACGGTATTTGTTTTTCTCTTTCTGACTTACTTCACTCTGTATGAGAGACTCTAGGTCCATCCACCTCACTACAAATAACTCAGTTTCTTTTCTTTTTATGGCTGAGTAATATTCCATTGTATATATGTGCCACATCTTTATCCATTCACCTGTCGATGGGCAATTAGGTTGCCTCCATGTCCTGGCTATTGTAAATAGAGCTGCAATGAACATTGTGGTACATGACTCTTTTTGAATTATGGTTTTCTCAGGGTGTATGCCCAGTAGTGGGATTACTGGGTCATATGGTAGTTCTATTTTTAGCTCTTTAAGGAACCTCCATACTGTTCTCCATAGTGGCTGTATCAATTTACATTCCCACCAACAGTGCAAGAGGGTTCCCTTTTCTCCACACCCTCTCCAGCATTTATTGTTTGTAGATTTTTTGATGATGGCCATTCTGACCGGTGTGAGGTGACACCTCATTGTAGTTTTGATTTGCATTTCTCTAATGATTAGTGATGTAGAGCATCCTTTCATCTGTTTGTTGGCAATCTGTATATCTTCTATGGAGAAATGTCTGTTTAGGTCTATTTAGGTCACAGGCTCCCGGGAGGGGCGGTGTGGAGAGTGACCTGGGCTCGCACACAGGCTTCTTGGTGGCGGCAGCAGCAGCCTTAGCGTCTCATGCCCGTCTCTGGGGTCCGCGCTGGTAGCCGCGGCTCGCGCCCATCTCTGGAGCTCGTTTAGGCGGCGCTCTGAATCCCCTCTCCTCGCGCACCAGGAAACAAAGAGGCAAGAAAAAGTCTCTTGCCTCTTCGGCAGCTGCAGACTTTTCCCGGACTCCCTCCCGGCTAGCTGTGGTGCACTAACCCCTTCAGGCTGTGTTTATGCCGCCAACCCCAGTCCTCTCCCTGCGATCCGACCTCCGAAGCCCGAGTCTCAGCTCCCAGCCCCGCCCACCCTGGCGGGGGAGCAGACAAGCCTCTCGGGCTGGTGAGCGCTGCTCGGCGCCGCTCCTCTGTGTGGGAATCTCTCCGCTTTGCCCTCCGCACCCCTGTGGCTGCGCTCTCCTCCGTGGCTCCAAAGCTTCTCCCCTCCGCCACCCGCAGTCTCTGCCCGCGAAGGGGCTCCTAGTGTGTGGAAACCTTTCCTCCTTCACGGCTCCCTCCCACTGGTGCGGGTCCCGTCCCTATTCTTCTGTCTCTGTTTTTTCTTTTTTCTTTTGCCCTACCCAGGTACGTGGGGAGTTTCTTGCCTTTTGGGAAGTCTGAGGTCTTCTGCCAGCGTTCAGTAGGTTTTCTGTAGGAGTTGTTCCACAGGAAGATGTATTTCTGATGTATTTGTGGGGAGGAAGGTGATCTCTGAGTCTTACTCTTCTGCCACCTTGAAGGTCTCCCTCCAGCACTTTAAATATATCATGCCACTCCCTTCTGGCCTGCAACATTTCTGTAGAAAAATCAGCTGATAGCCTCATGGGGGTTCCATTGTATATGACTCTTTGTTTTTCTCTTTCTGTCTTTAAAATTCTCTGTTTAAGTTTTGCCGTTTTAATGACGATATGTCTTGGTATGCGTCTGTTTGGATACATCTTATTCAGTACCCTCTGTTCTTCCTGTACCTGGATATCTGTTTCTTTCTTCAGGTTGGGGAAGTTTTCAGCCATAATTTCATCAAATACATTTTCAACCCCCTTCTCTTTCTCTTCTCCTTCTGGGACCCCTATAATGCAAATGTTGGTACACTCAATGTTATCTCAGAGATCTCTTAAACTATTCTAATTTTTAAATTTGTTTTTCTTTATGCTGTTCTGATCAAGTGATTTCCATTATTCTATCTTCCAGATTACTTATGCTTTCTTCTGTATTACTTAGTCTTGTATTCATTCCTTTTAGTGTGTTTTTCATTTCAGTTATTTTATTCTTCAGTTCTGATTGGTTCTTTTTTATATTTTCTAGTTCCTTGTTAAAATTCTGTGTTCTTCTACTCTTTTCCCAAATTCAGTTAGCATTCTTGTCATTAATGCTTTAAATACTTTATCTGGTAAATTGTTTATTTCTGTTTTATTATGTATTTTTGAGGGGTTTTCTCTTGCTCTTTTAATTGAGACCAATTCCTCTGTGTTCTCATTTGCTTAACTTTCTCTGTCTCTATGAATTTAGGGGAAACAGTTACCTATTGCGGTCTTCAAGGAGTGTCCTTACATGGGAACATACATGTATAGTCTGTGTGTGCCCAGTGCCTTCGGTGGGAGAGCTGGATTTGACATGAATGCAAGTCACATTTTTCCTCATGGTGTGCTGGTAGCTGTCAGCTGCCAGTGACTATTGCCTACCGATTGGGGATGGGGTCAGATCCAAAGTTGCTGGAACAGAAGCCCTGAAGTTTGGGTCCAAGGTGGCTCCATTCCCTTCAAGTATGTGCTCTCCCCTCTCTCAGCTCCGGTACCCCTGCCCCAGAGGAGAGCAGTGCTGGAGCAGTAGGGGCCCATGTGGGCTCTCAGCTCATGATGGGGCATGGGCTGCAGAAGGTTGGCTGTAGACAGAGGTCCAGGCTGTCTCTGATGTGCTGCCTGTGTAGTGCCAGCAATGGCTGCCTCCTCCCTGCCCAGATGCTGCCCCAGGTCTGAGTCACCTCTGTGTTCCAAGGTGTACCACTTTCCTCAGTCTTGGCAGCCCTATATCCAGTGCAGAGCTGTGACATGAAATAAGCAAGGCTGGAACAATCGAGAGGCTCAGGCTGGGGCAGATGCTAGGTTGGTCGCAGAAAACCCGGCAGCCACTAGTGCAGTCTCACTCTGCCCTCTCCACGCTGCCTCGGGAGCAAGCCAGAGGATGCACGCTCTTCACGAGCTGAGTTCAGGCTTCCCACAGCCCCCCTGTTAGTCTCAGTAGCCCTCCAACCAGCCAAGGGGGCTTGTCTGCCCTTTGTCAGACCTCAGGCCTGTGGAGCCCAATATGTGACTTGAACTGCCCATGCCCCAGGGAGGATGTCTGCCCACGTAATCTCCCTTTTCCTCTGAGTCCCCTCCCATGGTCACAGGTCCTAACCTGATAATTTCTCTGCTCTTCCTACCCAATTACATGTGAAATCTTTCTTATGGCCTTGGTTGTATCGGAGTCTTTTTACCATTTTCCAGTTAGTTTTCAGTGAGAATAGTCCCATATGTAAATGTATTTTTGATGTGTTCGTGGGGGGAGGTGACTTCTATATCTTCTTATTCCTTTGTCTTGATTGATCTCCCCTAGTTGATTTTTTTTTTTAAATTATATACTTAGAGTAATGTAAATATATTACTTTGCTTTTCGTGTTAAGCACTAAGTACCATTTAGAATTATAAACCTGAAGGACAGAGAGAACATTTAGGAAAACATACTGTGACTTACTAGAAACAGTATTGACTTGGAATATAAGATAGCCTTTTAACAAAAATGTGTGCAAATAAATTTTTTGCCACAAGAGCTTTGAAAATATAGTCAGTGCCCTTGGATTGGTCTTCTTGTGGATCCTTCAATGTATCCTCAACTTCAGGGCATTTGAATCATAAAGTGGGTAAAATGGTGTCAATTTTAATTTAATTTAGTTCAACATACATTTTTTGAGCAATCACTGTGATATGCATGTGTTATATTGGACACGCAGCTTACATCGTCTAGAGGAAAATGGATGAGGCACAAGAAGGAGGCTTCAATTCAGGTTCCTCAAATAACTAGTTGTCTGGGCCTCAGTTTCTTATTCTCTGAGATGTAGACAGCATGACCAAAATGTTAGTAGTTTCTTATTTCCTGCTCAGTTTGCTTCAAGTTTCTATTATGAATGAATATTTGAGTATATATGTATATTTGTAAATATGTATGTATATATCTCTATGCACATACACACACATATAAATGTTATATGGCAACTCAAATTTTCCTAAACATTTTACACAAGTTAAGTTTTATGTTTTTATTCTTTTTTATTTTTTGGCATAGTGTATTCTAGTATTTATCTACAAATTATATTTCTTTTCTGGGTATAAAATGTAGTATCTTCTTTCTCTCAGGGATTTTTCTCACTGAAATTAACTTATGAAACATGAGGGCATCAGAGCACACTGCTGAGTCTGGCATCTCCCAGTGTGTTCACAGATCTTGCTGGGCTTATGTTTATTTAACAGGGTATCCTTAGTTACCGAACATGTTTGCAGGTTGCAAGGAACCTAGGAATATGTATAAGGAAATTAGACAAGTGTCATTAATATTTGATGTCCCATATGATCTTCCAAAAGTACCTCTCAGTTACTTTGCAGTTTCAAATATCGGGATAAATCCTTCTGTCTCATAAAGAGAGTGAAACAAATACTTAGGAAACTTTTTTTCTTCTTTTTTCCAATGTATCCTATCCATAAAGGAACATCAAACTTCTGCCTTTTCAGGAACTGATTATCCAGTGGAAAATTATTCCTGACCTTTGATCTACTCTTTTTATTTTTCTTCTCTTCTTCTTTTCATATCTGATACCCACTGGTATTTCAATACAGAGTGTATAGGATGAAATCCAAACTAATTTTACATGGCATTTTTCAAAAGGTTTACTCTGGAGGCAATTATTACTGTCAATTTAATGGACATTTAAAAACTATATGTGTTATTCATACTATCAATGTCCCATTAGCTTATTTTGTTTAGAATCAGCTGTATCAAGAGATTTTTTTAAAAAACTGCAACTATGCATGCACAAAGATAATGACTGCTCGTCACCACCTGGCCAGCACACATTTTTACCAAGGCTCTGATTTCAATGTTGAGCTGAGGATAGATGAAAAACAAAAAAGCTCAAAAACGGAATATTTTTAGACAAGCAAATATCAGAGAGGTTAAGTCTGAGTCAAATAAGAAGGGGCTTCAGTTAAAGGGTTTATTTGCTTGAAATACTGACCTCTCAAGCACCCTTTATATCCACGTGAGAGAAGGTTTTACTAATAACACAGGCTAACAGCTCATTAAGAATACAGCATAGGGGGAGACCTTCAAGATGGCGGAGGAGTAAGACGCGGAGATCACCTTCCTCCCCACAAATACATCAGAAATACATCTGCATGTGGAACAACTCCTACAGAACACCCACTGAACGCTGGCAGAATACCTCAGACCTCGCAAAAGGCAAGAAACTCCCCATGTACCTGGGTAGGGCAAAAGAAAAAAGAAAAAACAGAGACAAAAGAATAGGGACGGGCCCTGCACCAGTGGGAGGGAGCTGTGAAGGAGGAAAGATTTCCACGTACTAGGAGCCCCTTCGCGGGCAGAGACTGCGGGTGGCAGAGGGGGAAGCTTCGGAGCCACGGAGGAGAGCGCAGCCACAGGGGTGAGGAGGGCAAAGCGGAGAGACTCCCGCACGGAGGCTCTGCGCCGAGCAGCACTCACCAGCCCGAGAGGCTTGTCTGCTCCCCCGCCGGGGCGGGCGGGGCTGGGAGCTGAGGCTCGGGCTTCGGTCGGATCGCAGGGAGAGGACTGGGGTTGGCGGCGTGAACACAGCCTGAAGGGGCTAGTGCGCCACAGCTAGCCGGGAGGGAGTCCGGGAAAAGTCTGCAGCTGCCGAAGAGGCAGGAGACTTTTTCTTGCCTCTTTGTTTCCTGGTGCGCGAGGAGAGGGGATTCAGAGCGCCGCCTAAACGAGCTCCAGAGACGGGCGCGAGCCGCGGCCATCAGCGCGGACCCCAGAGAGGGGCATGAGACGCTAAGGCTGCTGCTGCCG
Source organism: Balaenoptera ricei (assembly GCF_028023285.1). Lineage (NCBI taxonomy): Eukaryota > Metazoa > Chordata > Mammalia > Artiodactyla > Balaenopteridae > Balaenoptera > Balaenoptera ricei. The sequence goes on from NC_082643.1 coordinate 13,525,264, forward strand.
CCTCCAAGAAGCCTGTGTGCGAGCACAGGTCACTCTCCACACCGCCCCTCCCGGGAGCCGGTGCAGCCCGCCACTGCCAGGGTCCCGTGATCCAGGGACAACATCCCCGGGAGAACCATGGCGCGCCTCAGGCTGCTGCAACGTCACGCCGGCCTCTGCCGCCGCAGGCTCGCCCCGCCTCCTCCGTACCCCTCCCTCCCCCCGCCTGAGTGAGCCAGAGCCCCCGAAGCAGCTGCTCCTTTAACCCCGTCCTGTCTGGGCGGGGAACAGACGCCCTCAGGCGACCTACACGCAGAGGCGGGTCCAAATCCAAAGCTGAACCCCGGGAGCTGTGCGAACAAGGAAGAGAAAGGGAAACCTCTCCCAGCAGCCTTGGGAGCAGCAGATTAAAGCTCCACAAACAACTTGATGTGCCTGCATCTGTGGAATACCTGAATAGACAACGAATTATCTCGAAATTGAGGTGGAGGACTTTGGGAGCAATGATATATGTATATATTTTTCCTCTTTCTGTTTTTGTGAGTGTGTATGTGTATGCTTCTTTGTGTGATTTTGTCAGTGTAGCTTTGCTTTTACCATTTGTCCTATGGATCTGTCTGTTTATTTATTTATTTATTTATTTAATATACTTTTTAATGCTTGTTATCATTGGTGGATTTGTTTTTTGGTTTGGTTACTCTCCTCATTCTTTCTTGTCTTTTTTTTTTTTTTTACTAGTTTTTATTTTTTTTATTTTTAATAATTATTTTTTATTTTAATAACTTTTATTTTATTTTATTTCTTTCTTTTTTTTGTCTCTTTTATTGTGAACCGTGTTGCTGACAGGGTCTTGGTGCTCCAGCTGGGTGTCAGGCCTGTGCCTGTGAGGTAGGAGAGCTGAGTTCAGGACATTGGTCCACCAGAGACCTCCTGGCTCCACATAATATCAAATGGCGAAAGCTCTCCCAGAAATCTCCATCTCAACGCTAAGACCCAGCTCCACTCAACAACCAGCAAGCTACAATGCTGGACACCCTATGCCAAACAACTAGCAAGACAGGAACACAACCCCACCCATTAGCAGACAGGCTGCCTAAAATCATAATAAGGTCACAGACACCCCAAAACACACCACCAGATGTGGTCCTGCCCACCAGAAAGACAAGATCCAGCCTCATCCACCAGAACACAGGCACTAGTTCCCTCCACCAGGAACCCTACACAACCCACTGAACAAACCTTAGCCACTGGGGGCAGACACCAAAAACAATGGGAACAATGAACCTGCAGCCTGCGAAAGGAGACCGAAAACACAGTAAGTAAAGCAAAATGAAAAAACCGAGAAACACACAGCAGATGAAGGGGCAAGGTAAAAACCCAGCAGACCAAACAAATGAAGAGGAAATAGGCAGTCTACCTGAAATAGAATTCAGAGTAATGATAGTAAAGATGATCCTGGAAATAGAAGGGAGAAATTACAAGAAACGTTTAACAAGGACCTAGAAGAACTAAAGAGCAAACAAACAATTATAAACAACACAATAAATGAAATTTAAAATTCTCTAGAAGGAATCAATAGCAGAAAAACTGAGGCAGAAGAACAGATAAGTGACCTGGAAGACAGAATGGTGGAATTCACTTCTGCAGAACAGAATAAAGAAAAAAGAATGAAAAGAAATGACGACAGCCTAAGAGACCTCTGGGACAACATTAAACATAAAAGCATTCACATTATAGGAGACCAAGAAGAAGAAAAAAGGAAAGGGAATGCGAAAATATTTGAAGAGATTAGAGTTGAAAACTTCCCTAATATGGGAAAGGAAATAGTTAATCAAGTACAGGAAGCACACAGAGTCCCATACAGGATAAATCCAAGGAGAAACACACCAAGACACATATTAATCAAACTATCAAAAATTAAATACAAAGAAAAAATATTAAAAGCAGCAAGGGAAAAACAACAAATAACATACAAGGGAATCCCCATAAGGTTAACAGCTGACCTTTCAGCAGAAACTGCAAGCCAGAGGGGAGTGGCAGGACATATTTAAAGTGATGAAAGGGAAAAACCTACAACCAAGATTACTCTACCCAGCAAGGATCTCATTCCGATTCAATGGAGAAATTAAAACTTTTACAGAGAAGGAAAAGCTAAGAGAATTCAACACCACCAAACTAGCTTTACAACAAATGCTAAAGGAACTTCTCTAAGCGGGAAACACAAGAGAAGAAAAGGACCTACAAAAACACACCCAAAACAATTAGGAAAATGGTAATAGGAACATACTTATTGATGATTACCTTAAATGTGAGGGGGCTTAAATGCTCCAAGCAAAAGACACAGACTGGCTGAACAGAAACAAAAACAAGACCCGTATATATGCTGTCTACAAGAGACACACTTCAGACCTAGGCACACATTACCTAAATAGACCTAAATAGACATTTCTCCAAAGAAGATATACAGATTTCCAACAAACACATGAAAGTACACTCAACATCACTAATAATTAGAGAAATGAAAATCAAAACTACAATGAGGTATCACCTCACACTGGTCAGAATGGCCATCGTCAAAAAATCTACAAACAATAAATGCTGGAGAGGGTGTGAAGAAAAGGGAACCCTCTTGCACTGTCAATGGGAATGTTAATTGATACAGCCACTATGGAGAACAGTATGGAGGTTACTTAAAAGACTAAAAATAGAACTGTCATATGACCCAGCAATCCCACTACTAGGCATATACCCTGAGAAAACCATAATTCAAAAAGAGTCATGTACCACAATGTTCATTGCAGCTCTATTTACAATAGCCAGGACATGGAAGCAACCTAGGTGTCCATCGGCAGGTGAATGGATAAAGATGTGGCACATATATACAATGGAATATTACTCAGCCATAAAAAGAAATGAAACTGAGTTTTTGTAGTGAGGTGGATGGACCTATAGTCTGTCACACAGAGTGAAGTAAGTCAGAAAGAGTGAAACAAATACCATATGCTAACACATATATATGGAATCTAAAAAAAAAAAAAATGGTATGAAGAACCTAGGGGCAGGATAGGAATAAAGATGCAGATGTAGAGAATGGACTTGAGGACACAGGGAGGGGGAAGGGTAAGCTGGGACAAAGTGAGAGAGTGGCATGGACATATATACACTATCAAATGTAAATAGGTAGTGGGAAGCAGCTGCATAGCACAGGGAGATCAGCTCGGTGCTTTGTGACCACCTAGAGAAGTGGGATAGGGAGGATGGGAGGGAGACGCAAGAGAGAGGAGATATGGGGATATATGTAAATGTATAGCTGATTCACTTTGTTATAAAGCAGAAACTAACAATTATACTCCAATAAAGATGTTAAAAAATAAGAAATAGTACTTACACCTTGAAAAAAGAGAAAAAGAATACAGCATAAAGAAGATAAATTATGAAGTCAAAAAGGTGAAAAAGATAAGTGGAGCCACAGTAAACTAAATGCAGTTTCCCTGATTTATGGGGTTTTTTACCGTGTGCAATGTGGATTAAGTGGACTGAGTTGCTCGGTACCAGATATGAGCCAAAGAAAAGACACTGACCCAGGGTGGCCATATGAGTATTGATGGGGAACAATAATAATACAGCGCCAGGCAATCTAGTGGTTAAAAAGTTTAAAATTTTCAGGAGTATAGCATTTTTGCAATCTAGCAATCATACTGATACACAATATCTTTCCTCTTTTTCCTAGAAATAAAGTACTAAGTCAGAAATGTAAGATTCTGATATAATTGGAGATATTACTGAGGTAGATGTGTGATTTTGAGGACAAGAAAAGTGCTTCTTAAAGGATTTCTTAATACCAGTAGTTTGAACTATGTGTAGTAATATAAGCTATATTTGTCAAACTCCTACAGAATTTGCCATTTAGACATATTTATGATAATAAGATCCACTGTACTTAACCCAGTCTTTAAAATCTTACGTGAAAATTGGGTTCCTTGAGATATTATTACTGAGTGAACATTCAGGATCAGATTCACGCACAAGAATGGGATAGTTCACCCATATCAGACACAGGCAATTAAGAAGCACAAAGGAGAAAGAGATTATCGGAAATTCTGTATGCTCCCCCGCCCCCCAAGCCCTTTCTTCCCGCATTGGACATACATGCACATTCTGTCTCCAAAAAAGATTTTGTAGGCTTATCTCACACAGCAGAGAGCATTTACGTTATGAAATATCTCCATTTTTGCCCTAGAAAGTGTAAAGCTTTAGGACATTTTCCAGGGAGCCATAAACCATTAATCCATAGATTCGGAGTTTGTTTACTACTCCAGTTAACAAATAATAATAATTCTTTAGGCCGGGACAAACTGCTAAGGGCTTTTATAGATCAGACTCTTCTTCCTAGTAAACATTACTAATCTCTTTACCTGGGATTCCAGTTGACAAGGGCATTAGACTCATTTACCTCCTTTTTTTTTCTACCCCTGGGCTGCTCCCTCTACCACACACATACACACACACACACACACACACACACATACACACATATGCACACACACACACACACACATACACACACACACATACACACACACACACATACACACACATACACATACACACACACATACACACACACACATACACACACACACACACACACACATACATATCAGAAAATGGGGGAATAGATCCTAGACCAGCTGGTTTGATAACTCTTTTTCTCCCCAAATACTAATCAATGAAATATAATTGAGTCAAATTTACAAAAACATTTTCCAAAGCCTGTAAATATTCAAGCATATAATGAAATTTTGCAACCCTTGTAAACTTTAGTTAAAAAAAACAAACAAAAAAACCGAGGAGCATGCCTATAATTTCTAGTAGAACTAGAAACCTTCCAAAATTAAAGAATGAAATAATCATGGAGATGATGATGATGATGGTGATAGTAATTAAGCTCTCATAATTTATCAAACACTCTTCTATATTTACTTGTATTATAAGACATAATTATCTTCTGGGGTAGATACTATTATTTTTACCATTTAACAGATGTAGAAATTGGGGCATAGAGAAATTAAATGACTTAGCCAGGTTTGTACAGCTGGTAGATTCTGATGCCATTGATCAAATCCAGGAAGTCTGACTTCAAAATCCATGCTATTGACTGTTTAATCACATATGAGAAAAGCACAGATATTTCAAATTCAATATATTTTTATTAATAAAACTGGATAATAAAAGAGAGGCTATCTTATTAGAAAATAACAGTGAAGGATCAGTTTTGTTGATTATTACTGTTGCAAAAATGAAATAGATTAAATATTGACATTAATGAATAAGGAATAATTTGTTTGAATGACTGTTATGAACTCAGTGTCATGTGATGGGCTATAAGACACAGTTGAAAGTAGGAGATATAGCAGACAGCATAATACCTGCCAGAAAAGACTAGAAGTTGAGTTACAGGTTATGGCAAATGAGATATATTTAAGTATCAACATCACAGAGGTGATAATTGAAGCAGTTTACAAACTGAGATAATTTGTCCAAATATATGTGATTATCATGCCAAAATTCTAAGTTAGAAATACTTTAGTAGAGCGTGACTCACAATGTTATTTTCATTTGTAAAATTCTAAATAATGTGAAGGCTGATAAACTAAACTGAGAAAAGAATGGTAAACAAGAAAGAGAGAAGTATTACCTATATTGCCATCTGCTGGGGAAATGAACATCTGTCATGTTGAATGAAAGATGAAGCTTGGAAATTCCCAAGGAATCACAACAGCTAGAACTACTATTTAAGTGCAAAAACAGACTTCAGGACTAATTTAGATTTTTTAATTTGAAAAAGATATTTAAAGGAGGAAAAACAAACCTCCAATAAGTTAAAAACTATGGCTTTTAAGATTTCCAGACATAATTTTAGATTAAATTAGAAGGGAATTGTGCTGGAGAAAGAGTATTGTCAAAACTTGTTTCCAGAGTACATTCTATGCTCCTGGAAGTATCTTGTTTTTTGACTAATGGATCCATGCATGTCACAACATATGTAGGCAAAAATCCTAGCCTGGAATTTAGTCTCAATTCAAACATGGCATTTTGAGTACAATTTGCTTCTTTGAGTCAAAATTTCATTTTCTGTAGAGTGGATGGGATTGGATTAAGTGATACTCAAGGCTACTTTCAATTGTACTCCTATTAATGCTGTGTATCTATTAAAAATATCCTGTTAATAATTGCATGCTTGAAAAAATATTTATTTTATAGATGAAAATTGTGTTCCTAGAACTTCCTATTATTATTATTTTACATCTTCAAAAATCTTACATCAGTATCTTTTCTCTCCTTTAGGGTGGAGTTAGTGGGTTGACTGGAGAGCTAGAATTTGGAGAAAATGGAGGCAATCCCAATGTCCACTTTGAAATTCTTGGAACCAACTATGGAGAAGAGCTTGGCCGAGGTGTTCGCAAAGTAAGACCAGACACATTGATAAATTTGCTTTTTCCTATAGTAATATTGTTTTGTTTGTTCTCCATGCAATACAATCACGGTATGCATTAAAGTCTATATTGTAGTTTGAGAGAGAAGAAGAGGGGGAAGAATTAGGCATTTAGATGACCTTACATACTTATCAGAAGTATTAATCAATAAATTCTATCTGTGCCTTAGAATAAAGGGAAAAAATTAAACTGATCATTGCCTAGGGAACTAGCATAATCTTCCATTCATTATAATACTAATTTTTATAAAGTAGTGAATTTAATATTTATGCAATGCATAGCTACTTGGTTTTTAGCTTGTAACATGCACAAAATCAGAATAAGAGCTTTGATAAATTTTATATATTAAGAAGGAAAGTTTACAATAAAATGTGACATTACAGTATCTCAGCGTCTATGTCGTGTAATAAGTAGGAAAAAAATGGTTTCCAGGAAACGGACTCTTGTTTTATACTACAGATCACATGTAAGAAGTTGAGTGCCAATAAAGGATGTTTCATGAAATACTGGGCCAATAGCTTTCTTAAGGAGAAATGTAAAAACCCTGGAGAAATGACTTTTCTACAGTTTTGATTTGCCATTTTTATATATTTTGGGTAGGGAAAAACCTAAGTTAATTGAGTGTGCATACAGAGTTCATAGCTATAAATTTGTAACTGTATAAAGTTGGCTGCATTGAAAATAAGGTCTTCAGTAGATGTTTCTTTCCAGTGCTGAGGTGTAGGATGCAGAAAATTTTATACAAATTGAAATTTAGAGTTATTCTAATGAGCAATAAAAACCTCTTGGTAAATTTATGCTAGAGAAGTTGAAACTATCTTAACGTGTTTTTAATTGTTTTATAGTGAAACATATCAAACATATAGAAAACTACATAAAGCACAAGGATAGTTTAGTGAATTATTGTAAAGGAAACACCCACTACTATGGTAAAGAAGTAGAACATATCAAGCATCCTAAAACCCCCATTATACTTCTTGTTGATATCCCTGACTTCCCTTCTCAGTAGTATCACTGTTAGTCTGAATTTTATGATATTAATTTGTTTACATTTTAGTATAATTTTATCACCTAAATGTGCATCCTTAAATATTTGTTTTTCTGATATTTCAATTTATCAATGGACACAATATAGTATATATTCTTTCTTCTTGTTTTTTATATTCCTCGTTGTGTTTGTGTTATGCATTATTGTTGTTATGTGAAGTTGTTTAATCATTTATATTGCTGTATCATCTTTTATGTATAAATGTGTCACAACTTGCTGTGGTCTGTGGCTGCTTTTAGGCTATCATAAGCAATGATATTATGAATATTCTTAGACGTATATCTTGGATATATACTCTTGTACTTGTGTATGTATTTCTGTAGAATTTGTATCCAGGAGTAGAATTGCTACAGTACAAGAAAACATACACTGAACTTTACTAGGTAATCTCAAACCTATTTTCATAGATATTTACCAATTTACATACCTCCAACAGTGCTACAAATTCAAATTGCACTAAATGTTGGTTTTTGTTACACTTTTACATTTTTATTAAGTTATTCAGTGTTTAATGGTATATCTTTTTGTTTCAATTTGCATTTCCCTTATTATAAAAAGATTCTGCATCTTCTCTTGCATTTTTTTGCTCTTCAGGTTTCTTTTTGAGTTAATTACCCATTCAGATCCTTTGGCGATTTTTCTATTGGGTTATATTTTGTGTGTGTGTGCGTGTTTTTTTAACATCTTTATTGGAGTACAATTGCTTTACACTGCTGTTTTAGTTTCTGCTGTATAACAAAGAGAATCAGCTATACGTATACATATATCCCCATATCTCCTCCCTCTTACATCTCCCTCCCATCCTCCCTATCCCATCCCTCTAGGTAGTCACGGACACTGAGCTGGTCTCCCTGTGCTATACAGCTGCTTCCCACTAGCTATCTATTTTACATTTGATGGTGTATATATGTCCATGCCACTCTCTCACTTCATCCCAGCTTACCATTCCCCCTCCCCATGTCCTCAACTCCATTCTCTGCATCTGTGTCTTTATTCCTGTCCTGCCTCTAGGTTCTACAGAAACTTTTTTTTTTTTTTTAGATTCCACATATGTGTGTTACCATACGGTATTTGTTTTTCTCTTTCTTAGTTCACTCTGTATAACAGATTCTAGGTCCATCTACCTCACTACAAATAACTAAATTTTGTTTCTTTTCATGGCTGAGTAATATTCCATTGTATATATGTGCCACATCTTCTTTATCCATTCATCTGTCAATGTAAACTCAGGTTCCTTCCATGTCCTGTCTATTGTAAATAGTGCTGCAGTGGACATTGTGGTACATGACTCTTTCTGAATTATGGTTTTCTCAGGGTATATGCCCAGTAGTGGGATTGCTGTGTCATATGATAGTTCTATTTTTAGTTTTTTAAGGAACCTCCATACTGTTCTCCATAGTGGCTGTATCAATTAACATTCCCACCAACAGTGCAAGAGGGTTCCCTTTTCTCCACACCCTCTCCAGCATTTATTGTTTGTAGATTTTTTGACGATGGCCATTCTGACCGGTGTGAGATGATATCTCATTGTAGTTTTGATTTGCATTTCTCTAATGATTAGTGATGTTGAGCATCCTTTCATGTATTTGTTGGCAATCTATATATCTTCTTTGGAGAAATGTCTATTTAGGTCTTCTGCCCATTTTTGGATTGGGTTGTTTGTTTTTTTGTTATTGAGCTGCATGAGCTGCTTGTAAATCTTGGAGATTAATCCTTTGTCAGTTGCTTCATTTGCAAATATTTTCCCCCATAATGAGGGTTGTCTTTTCGTCTTGTTTATGGTGTCCTTTGCTGTGCAAAAGCTTTTAAGTTTCATTAGGTCCCATTTGTTTATTTTTGTTTTTATTTCCATTTCTCTAGGAGCTGGGTCAAAAAGGATCTTGCTGTGATTTGTGCCATAGAGTGTTCTGCCTATGTTTTCCTCTAAGAGTTTGATAGTGTCTGGCCTTACATTTAGGTCTTTAATCCATTTTGAGTTTATTTTTGTGTATGGTGTTAGGGAGTGTTCTAATGTCATTCTTTTACATGTAGCTGTCCAGTTTTCCCAGCACCACTTATTGAAGAGGCTGTCTTTTCTCCACAGTATATGCTTGCCTCCTTTATCAAAGATAAGGTGACCATATGTGCGTGGGTTTATCTCTGGGCTTTCTATCCTGTTCCATTGATCTGTATTTCTGTTTTTGTGCCAGTACCATACTGTCTTAATTACTGTAGCTTTGTAGTCTAGTCTGAAGTCAGGGAACCTGATTCCTGCAGCTCCATTTTTCGTTCTCAAGATTGCTTTGGCTATTCGGGGTCTTTTGTGTTTCCATACAAATTGTGAAATTTTTTGTTCTAGTTCTGTGAAAAATGCCATTGGTACTTTGATAGTGATTGCACTGAATCTGTAGATTGCTTTGGGTAGTAGAGTCATTTTCACAATATTGATTCTTCCAATCCAAGAACATGGTATATCTCTCCATCTGTTTGTATCATCTTTAATTTTTTTCATCAGTGTCTTATAATTTTCTGCATACAGGTCTTTTGTCTCCTTAGGTAGGTTTATTCCTAGGTATTTTATTCTTTTTGTTGCAATGGTAAATTGGAGTGTTTCCTTAATGTCACTTTCAGATTTTTCATCATTAGTGTATAGAAATGCAAGAGATTTCTGTGCATTAATTCTGTATCCTGCTGCTTTACCAAACTTATTGATTAGCTCTAGTAGTTTCCTGGTAGCATCTTTAGGATTCTCTATGTATAGTATCATGTCATCTGCAAACAGTGACAGTTTTACTTCTTCTTTTCTGAATTGGATTCCTTTTATTTCTTTTTCTTCTCTGATTGCTGTGACTAAAACTTCCAAAACTATGTTGAATAATAGTGGTGAGAGTGGGCAACCTTGTCTTGTTCCTGATCTTAGAGGAAATGCTTTCAGTTTTTCACCATTGAGAACGATGTTGGCTCTGTTTGTCATATATAGCCATATATTATGTCGAGATAGGTCCCCTCTATGCCTACTTTCTAGTGAGTTTTTATCATAAATCTGTATTGAAATTTGTCAAAAGCTTTTTCTGCATCTATTGAGATTATCATAGTGTTTTTCTCCTTCAATTTGTTAATATGGTGTATCACATTGATTGATTTGCATATATTGAAGAATCCTTGCATTCTTAGGATACTGCACTTGATCATGGTGTATGATCCTTTTAATGTGCTGTTGAATTCTCTTTTCTAGTATTCTGTTGAGGATTTTTGCATATATGTTCATCAGTGATATTGCTCTGTAGTTTTCTTTTTTTGTGACATCTTGTCTGGTTTTGGTATCAGGGTGACGGTGGCCTTGTAGAATGAGTTTAGGAGTGTTTCTCCCTCATATATTTTGGAAAAGTTTGAGTAGGATAGGTGTTAGCTCTTCTCTAACTGTTTGATAGAATTCACCTGTGAAGCCATCTGGCCCTGGGCTTTTGTTTTTTGAAGATTTTAAATTAGAGTTTCAATTTCAGTGCTTGTGATTGGTCTGTTCATTTTTTCTATTTCTTCCTGTTTCAGTCTTGGAAGGTTGTACTTTTCTAAGAATTTGTCCATTCCTTCCAGGTTGTCAATTTTATTGGCATATAGTTGCTTGTAGTAGTCTCTCATGATCTTTTGTATTTCTGCAGTGCCAATGGTTACTTTTACTTTTTCATTTTAATTCTGTTAATTTGAGTCTTCTCCCTTTTTTTCCTGATGAGTCTGGCTAATGTTTTATCAATTTTGTTTATCTTCTCAAAGAACCAGGTTTTAGTTTTACTGATCTTTGCTATTGTTTCCTTCATTTCTTTTTCATTTATTTCTGATCTTTATGATTTCTTTCCTTCCGTTCACCTTGGTTGTTTTGGTTGTTGTTGTTCTTATTTTTCTATTTGCTTTAAGTGTAAGGTTAAGTTGTTTATTTGAGAATTCTTTTCTTTCTTCAGGTAGGATTGTATTGCTATAAACTTTCCTCCTAGAACTGCTTTTGCTGCATCCCATAGGTTTTGTGTCATCATGCTTTCATTGTCATTTGTTTCTACGTATTTTTTTATTTCCTCTTTGATTTCTTCTGTGATCTCTTGGTTAAATAGTAGTGTATTATATAGCCTCCATGTGTTTTTATTTTTCACAGATTTTTTCCTGTAATTGATATCTAGTCTCATAGCGTTGTGGTCAGAAAAGATGCTTGATACAATTTCAATTTTCTTAAATTTACTGAGGCTTTATTTGCGTCCAAAGATGTGATCTATCCTGGAGAATGTTCCATGTGCACTTGACAAGAAAGTGTATTCTGTTGTTTTTGGATGGAATGTCCTATAAATATCAATTAAGTCCATCTTGTTTAATGTGTCATTTAAAGCCTGTGTTTTCTTATTTATTTTCTGTTTGGATGATCTGTCCATTGGTGAAAGTGGGGTGTTAAAGTCCCGTACTATTATTGTTTTACTGTTGATTTCCCCTTTCATGATTGGTAGCATTTGCTTTATGTATTGAGGTATTCCTATGTTGGGTGTATAAATATTTATAATTGTTATATCTTCTTGGATTGATCCCTTGATCATTATGTAGTGTCTTTCCTTGTCTCTTTTAATAGTTTTTATTGTAAAGTTGATTTTCTCTGATATGAGTACTGCTATTCCAGCTTTCTTTTGATTTCCATTTTCATGGAATATCTTTTTCCATCCCCTCTTTCAGTTTGTATGTGTCCCTAGGTCTGAAGTGTGTCTCTTGTAGACAGCATATATATGGGTCTTGTTTTTGTTTCTGTTCAGCCAGTCTGTGTCTTTTGCTTGGAGCATTTAATCCCCTCATATTTAAGGTAATTATCAATAAGTATGTTCCTATTACCATTTTCCTAATTGTTTTGGGTTTGTTTTTGTAGGTCCTTTTCTTCTCTTGTGTTTCCCACTTAGAGAAGTTCTTTTAGCATTTGTTGTAGAGCTGGTTTGGTGGTGCTGAATTCTCTTAGCTTTTGCTTCTCTGTAGAGCTTTTGATTTCTCCGTATAATCTGCATGAGATACTTGCTGGGTAGAGTAATCTTGGTTGTGGGTTTTTCCCTTTCATTGTTTTATGTATATCCTGCCACTTCCTTCTGGCCTGCAGAGCTTCTGCTTAAAAATCAGCTGATAACTTTACAGGGATTCCCTTGTATGTTATTTGTTGTTTTTCCCTTGCTGCTTTTAATATTTTTTCTTTGTATTTAATTTTTGATTGATTAATATGTGTCTCGGCATGTTTCTTCTTGTGTTTATCCTGTATGGGACTCTCTGCACTTCCTGGACTTGATTGACTATTTCCTTTCCCATGTTCAGGAAGTTTTCAACTATAATCTCTTCAAAAATTTTCTCAGACCACTTCTTTTTCTCTTCTTCTTCAGGGACCCCTATAATTTGAATGTTCGTGTGTTTAATGTTGTCCCAGATGTCTCTGAGACTGTCCTCAATTCTTTTCATTCTTTTTTCTTTATTCTGCTCCATGACAGTTATTTCCACCATTCTATCTTCCGGCTCACTTATCCGTTCTTCTGCCTCAGTTATTCTGCTATTGATTCCTTCTAGTTTATATTTAATTTCAATTATTGTGTTGTTTATCACTGTTTGTTCTTTAGTTCTGCTAGGTCCTTGTTAAACGTTTCTTTTGTCTTCTCCATTCTATTTCTGAGATTTTGGATCATCTTTACTGTCATTTCTCTGAATTCTTTCTCAGGTAGACTGCCTATCTCCCCTTCATTTGTTTGGTCTTATGGGTTTTTATCTTGCTCCTTCATCTGTTGTGTGTTTCTCTGTCTTCTCATTTTGTTTAACTTACTGTGTTAGGGTTCTTCTTTCTACAGGCTGCAGGGTCGTAGTTCCTCTTACTTCTGTTATCTGTCCCAGTGGGTGAGGTTAGTCCAGTGGCTTGTGTAGGCTTCCTGGTTGGGGGGGCTGGTACCTGCTTTCTGGTGTGTGGAGCTGAATCTTGTCCCTCTGATGGGCAGGGCCTTGTCTGGTGATGTGTTTTGGTTTTCTGTGAGCTTAGTATGACTTTAGGCAGCCTGTCTGCTAATGGGTGGGGTTGTATTCCTGTCTTGCTAGTTGTTTAGCATGAGGCATCCAGCACTGGAGCTTGCTGGCCATTGGGTGTAGCTGGGTGTTAGTGTTGAGACAAAGATCCGTGGGAGAGCTCTCACTGATTAATAATCCATGGGGCTGGGAGTTTTCTGTTAGTCCAACATCCTGGACTTAGCTCTTCCACCTCAGAGGCTCAGGCCCAACTGCCAGCAGGAACACCAAGCCCCTTCATTCAGTAGTTGTTCTGTAGCCGCTGGTCCACAAGTAGATGTATTCTTGCTATATTTGTGGGGAGGAAGGTGATCTCCACATCTTTATCCTCCACCATCTTGCAGGTCTCCTCCTTTTTCATACTAATCTGGTTACCCTTCTTCATCACCCAAACCTGTCCCAGGGTGCAGTGTGGAAGCAGCTCCATTCTTTAATTCTGATAATTTATCTGTAAATTCTGGTGAGTTCTCTGCATATCATCTGTGATTAATGATTTCATCTCTTCTTTTCTAATTTTTACTTGCTTAGTGTACCGACTAGGGCCTCTAGGAAAATGTTGAATGGAAGTAATAGTAATAAGCATCCTTGGATTATTATCGATATCAGAGAAAAAGATGTCAGTATTATACTACTAAATATAATGTTTTCCTCTTTCTTTTTTATTAACTTTGATCATATATAGGAAGCTTCATGTATTCCTAGGATAAACCTAATTTTTATACTTATATAAAATTATAATTATGTTAAAGTTTACATAAATTTTTTTTGATTTGCTCCCACTTTGCTTAAGGTTTTTACATTAATGTTCATGATTAAGGTTACCTGAAATTTTCCTCTGTTGGATTTTGATACTAAGATTATGTTGGCCTCATAAAATGTGGTGGAGAGCGTTTTCTCTTTTTCTATTCTCTATGAGTTATATAAAATTGGAAGAATTTCTTCCTTGAGTGTTTGGCAGATGATCTTATGAAGCCAACTTGGACTAGAATTTTCTTTGTGGGAATATTTTTTATTACTGATTCTAGTTTTTCATAGTAAATAAAAATAAAAGTTATATCTTCTAATTCTTCTTGTAAAGTCAAGAAAGTTGATTTTTATGATGTTTTAAAGTTCTTTTCTGTATGTATTGGCATAAAACTGCTAATAATAGCCTTTTAAATATCTGAAACATTTTGAGATCTGAACTTATTTTTATTTCTGAATAGTTTTCTTTATAAATAACGCTCTTAGATTATTATAAGGCTTCTACTTCTGATAATGCTTTCTTCCGTAAATAATATCTTTGTCTGCTATGAATAGAGCTAAAACAATTTCCCTTCCATTAATATTTGGATGACATTTCTTTTTACTATCCTTTACTTTTAATTTTTCCTGTATCCTTTTGTTCTACACATAACTCTTATAAAAACTATATAATTGATTATATGATACTAGTTTGACTATTTATGCCTAAAAACAAGAACATTACATGTATTTAAATGAAATATATTTAGTAATACATTTAGTTAAGTCTACCATCTTGTACATTCTACCATTTTGTACATTCTATTTGACTTGCCTAGTGTAGGTTCCTTTTTTGTCCTTTCTTGCCTTCTTTTGGATTGTTAATATATTTTTTTAAATTTCCTCTTTCCTCCTCTACTAATTTACAAGTTATATACTCTGTTTTTTTTTATTTGATAGTTCCTCTAGAATTTACAACATGCATACTTTATTTATCAACATCTAAAGTTAATCAGTATCTTCATCCTCCTCTCAGATAACAAACATGCTTACAACATTTTAACTCCATTTACTTAATGTATCTACCTCTCACATAATAGATTATTATTCTTCATGTTTTTAATGTTACCTTTTTTTATTCCAAAAAGTCTTCCCCTACTATTTTGTGCAATAAATATTTATTTATATGTACCCACATATTTTCTACTTTCTTTGCTTGTTTTTCCTTCCTGCATCTGTATCTAGAATTGCTTTTCTTCTGCCTGAAGTATAGCTTTTAAATTTTCCTCTTTTGATGGTTTTCTTGTGGCCATATTTCTCAGTGTTTATTTACCTGAACGTGTCTTTATTTCATCTTCTTCCTTTAAACATATTTTCCCTAGACCCAGAATTTCAAAGTGCTAGTTTTATTCTTTCAGCACGCTCATGATATCACTGTACTGGTTCTGGCTTCAGTGTTGTGGTTGATAACTCTGCTGTCTGTCTCACTGCCAGTCATCTTCTCTTACCTCTCTGGCTGAGTTTAAGATTTGTCTTTGTTTTTATATTTTGGCATTTTCACTATTGAGTGTCTCAGTGTGGACCTCACTCTAATGTGCATGGGTGTAGCAGGTTTATGATGGCAAAACCTGTGGTTATCAACATAGGATTTATGGTGAGTGAACAGCTAATGCTAAGTATCTGGTGTTAGAGCTAAATTCATGAATCTGGAAGGACTTGGAGAGCATCAAAGATTACCATTAAGTCATAGAGAATTTCAAAACTATTGGTGAAAATCTGTCTTAGAGCCAATTCTCTGCCTTCAAATGTATTTATTTAGTAATAAGAAATGAGTTACATTTATCTAGAGTCAGGTGGAAACAAAATAATTAAACTAGAATGATAAAATATGTTTAGTATAAATATAACTGAAGATTCAGAAAATGAAAATATTCACGATTTTTTAGCAGAAAGTAATGTATCTTTCTTTGGAGTTTTTGTCACTTAATTACTTGTCGAAGATATCAGAAGACATTTTTAGACCTCATTATAATTGTGAAATCAGGATTAGTATATAACATTACCTATTTTGAAAAAAAAAAGACTTTTGTACACATTAAGTTATACATACAGAAATGATTTCATTTGCAGTAGAACCTATACAGATACAAATAAAAGGTCTTTATATGAATATTACTTAATTCCTTACAAAAACTGTCTTTTCCTTCCTCTCTACTCCCTATTATTATCCCTAAGTTTATGTATAATCATTTTGCATCAGGTTTCTTCTTTCTTCCAGTATCTTTCGTGTAAACTACCCCATGTAATGTTATTATTACTTTTCCTAAAGCCTTGTGATTCTAATACTACCGTGTTTTACCAAAATACTTATCCCAATTCAATAAGTAGGTATATATATACAAGGATGATCATTGTAGTCCTATACTAATAGAAGCTGAGAGGAAAGAGTTTCAAGAAATAGAGGGGGATTAGCAATGTAGCAGAATAGCAGTAATATAAAGATCAAATATAAAGAGTCCATTGAATTTAAGAACCCAGGGTTCATTAGTAACTGAGGAGAGACAGTAGAGCAGTTGGGTTAGGAATGTGGCTGCTAACATCAGACTGTTCAAATTCTTGTTGCATTGCTTAAAACCGAGGGGCATTGGGCATATTACTAAATTCAGAGGTAGGTATAACCTAAATGATTTAGTAATGTGACGGGTCCAGAACTGTGCCTAGTACATCAAAAAATATTGCAAGTAATTGTTATTTATGAGGAAAATCTCAGTGGAGCAGCAATGCTTGTTAAATTGTAACAAGTTGAAAGAAAAGTAAAAAGGAAGGTGATGAGTAGAGGAAGTAAGGGTAAATACCATATTAACCTGTTTGGCTATGAGAGCGGTCACTAAATGACTTTGTGAAATGGAGAGGGATAATTTTCAGAATGTAAGAGAGATGAGGATGCTTGAATGCTCACAGATCAAGCCAGCAGGGAATAAGAGAAAGAAGATAAAGGAAAGACAGGTGATCACTGATAGAAGTCCAAGAGAAAGAGAGACAGCTGGATCCAGAATTAGGTGGAGTGCTTAATCTTAGGCACCAAGGACATCATTTTCCTGAGGGGTGGGGGGAGGAAGAAAGGAGAGAATGGTGTGAGTACAAGCAACTTTTCACGTGTGCTGTCAAGAAGTTAAGGAAATTGTCAAGAAATATGTTATCTTTTCTTGGACAAATGGGAAGTGAGATTATCTGCTAGGAGAGAAAGTATAGCAGAAAACATTAGAGATAATGAGGTTGGAAGTTTATAGCCAGTGAATAAGTTTTGAAAGAGCTGCTGATGCAAACTAGAGAGAGGAAATTAGGGAACATGGAAGAATTGCCAGGCAGGTCTGTTGGCTCATATGAAGTTAGAGACCAGAAATTCATTGTAGCACTAGTCTACACGGCTTTCTAATTTTTTTTATCCAGCAGCATTCAGTGGACAGAATGAATTTGCGTTAATGTAGGATTGGGATTTCATTAGACTGCTTTAGTTTTGTTTTGTTTTATTGTTTCTGATAGCAGTACAATGAGGCAGTCAGGGTAAAGATATTGTCAGGAGAATGGCTGAGGTGGTGAAGCATGAAATCTCACTTGGATATTTATGCTACTGAAGGCAGGAGGAGTCTCAACAACAGGGAGAAAGCATGGCTTAAGAGGACGGAGCCCTCAGCAAGTCTGAAGAAACTGATATTGCTTGGATTAAGTGAGGGAGCTTCAGAGCCAGGAAGCTGTGTTTGAAGAAAGAGACGTGTAAATTCATGATTGGAAGGGTGGATGGCTTCTAGACAATGAAAATTTCATAATTTTAAGGGTGGAAGAAGCGGGCTTCGTTTAGCCTTCTAAGATCAGTGTAGTTCCAAGATCAGTGTAGTTGCTTTGCCTTGCCCTGAATTCAAAGTCTGTAATGTGTTATCATTGCCATTCAGTTAAAATGAATCATTTACTTCAAATTATGCCTACTTTATTCTTAAATAATATTAAAGAACTCCTGTAATCATTTGTTTATGTTTCTATACTCTGATTCCCGAATTGTATTGAAACATTCCAGCGCACTGACATTATATAAATGTTATGTGAAAGACACCATAAATATTTACAGTGCCTTTTACATTGTTGACACTCAAAAAAATATTAAGCATTGTTAATTTTTTAAATATTTATTTGTTTTTATAACTCAAATATTTTTCTATCAAACTGTAATTTTAATTAATTACTGAATTTATAAAGCTTCAAATCTAGCTCTCAAGTAACTTCGAGAGTATTATGAATTAGTTTGTAGATTGCTAGCTCCATTTATAAATGGGACAGTTCCTTCACATGGACATTAATACATGTATAATATCTTCAAAGATACTTATCAAGGGAAAGCATTGCCATGCAAATAATTACAGTAT